>NC_068358.1:21400987-21683487 GCF_020536995.1 Dreissena polymorpha | reverse complement strand
TCTATTGATGGACTCATTTAAACAAAATATTGTTCCAACCACCTTTATAATGTATTTAAATACTGATATAATTAAGATGGTACGCCATAACTGTTCCATACCACATCATCATAAAATGTAAAGGCCAATTCTTATATTGTACAAAGCTGATGTACATGATAACACTCATCAGAAAACAAGCACCTTGCTAATTTACTTGCAAAAGCAAAATACTTATTCTGACATAATTGACATTGAACAGCACAATTAGAAAAAAAGTTTGTTCTTAACAGACATATATATAAAGAAACACAAGATGAAGATGACCATGGTGCGATGATTTATGCCTTATAAGCTTAAGTTGCATTTAACTAACTCTGGTCAGCCAATGCTGAGAAATAGTTCAGTCCAGAAAACATAAGACGGGAAAAGGGACAGACTTATATAATCAGCAACTGTAAAATGTTTATAAAATCATTTTGTGTCTAATTTAGATTCCTTAACTATTTTAATAGTGTAACACATCATGGGCATCATCAGTTAAAAATTAATTTGTTGGTTGTGTTATTTTGTTTAATTAAAAGTAATTAACCATTTATATCATAAATGAAGGTCATAAGCATAGTTCCCATAATCCCCTGCCGAAGCTGACAATCTCAGGTAGACATGCAGTAGTTGGTGGTCGCCTGTACTAAAGCATAGACTTATACAAACTATGCAATAACTTTTTCGGCGTTAGCTGAATAAGCCAGCTTTTCACCCTGACTTGACCTTTGTAAGTGTCCAATAATACTCAAATAAAATTTCCCGCGGCTAGGTACGAATGAATACACTTCATTTATTCCATTGGCTGATTTGAGTATAACACCATAACATTGGAAACATATCCGCGTCTTTGTAACACTGTTTTACTGCATGAAACAATTTTATCTCTAATGAAAAGGCTCAATAGATAGAACAGTTTTACAATCAATTTTCGACATAAATACAGTTTGTGCGTTCACCTTTTATTTTCAGAGAATTACCAGCGCAAAAGCGTTTATACTAGTAGTTATGTTGTCATATTTAGTACTTACTTGCATTGCATTTCAACCCGCGAGGTTTCGGGTCAACTCCCGGCCATTTGTGAAAGTCAGAGTTTATATACAGTTCATCACCGGAGTTCGCAGAAGGGGTTGCGATCATTGTGTTACACCGGTCTTACTGACAATAACGTACTGACTGTAATGCATTGCATTCCAATCCGCAAGGTATCAAGGTCAATTTGCGGTCAGTTGCAGAAATCTTTATATAAACGCCGTCTCGTAAACTTTGTGCACTTGAAGTCTGTTTTGATCAGAAAGATACTAAATAAAGATATTCGGCGATATTATTGTGGTATGTCAATCATCGATTTTTAATATGGTTTTAACATTTGCATGATAAGGACCAATTTTGATAAAAATAATTAGAAATATTTATCCATTTAGACCAGTTTATTAAGCATGAGCACAATAATTCACTATACTATAATTATGCAATTAAATAAGATTCGAGTATTGCCGGCTGACCTATATGCAATCGTTTATTTTCATGTTTCTTGTGTTTTTCTATTCTTTAAATATAGATATCTGAGTAATAATATCACATAAAGCAAAATAAGCAACGAAATCTGGCGCAACACCCCGTAATTGATTTGCTTATGATGTAGCTAAGAACTGCGCAGAAAAAAGGCATCCGCTACTTTTTATCTCATAGAGATAACTTTAAAGCTAGTAGTCCACTTTGGCATCTTCCAGTGGCTTTTCAAAAGCTTATTAAACACCAATAACTTTTAAACAATTATTTGATGATTTCCTTAAAGCAATCCCTTGATAGTAATGAATGTCTAACCCCAATTATGTTTGCATTAAGTGTTGTTTTTTACTAAACAGTTTTATAATGAATCTTTTCCATTTTCAAAATGTCTAATTTAAATTATCTAATAATTTATTGCAGTTTCAAACTTTGAAGATGTTTTATATATTGAAAATGAATTTTCAATTTAGTTTTCACCACTTTATTCCAATTTATATGTGTAAGTCACTTCCTCAAATCAGGAAAGGTTAGGATGCCAACTATGGCAACAAAGTAAAGAAGTTTACTTCAATTCCCATTGTTAGACGAAGCAATCAACAGCTATTAAAACCTCCTCATTGCAGCACTTCATTTTTGCACTCTGTACAATGTATTAATTGTCAATCATTTTGTGAGAAAAGTGTTTATAAATAATTGATTGTAACACGCAAACCCTGTCCAATTTGTGGACCCCCCCAAGACAGTTAATTCTGGAATCTGCCCTGCTAATAAGAAGAATAAGTCATAAATGAGTGACTGATTTTGTGTAAAAGTTCTTAAATAGTAATGCAGAAATTAAGTTTATTAACGTGTTTGCAGGGGATCAAGCTAGACTCCAATTTTTGGGAGAAGTCACTCCTCCCTAAGCTCTGGAGAGGAGAAGTGAGGCAGTTTTAGGGAGAAGTGGATCATTTGCGATCACCAATGGACCATTGTGAACCATGACCTGTTCATGTATTATTATGCCCATTTGTGAATTAAACAAAATGTTTACAGTTATGTGAAATCAATGCAAAGATAATTTGTTAAAACGCTTTACGCATCAAATAAATGTTTCGACAATATTACGCACGAAATGCACAATTTCCACGAGGATTACACCCGGTTGCCATCATCAGTTTTCTAGGTAACTAGCCACGATTTCATCTTGGAGTTGTACAATGTAGCCAGATAAGAATGGTTGGTCTAACAAAGCAAACAAACTGCCACAAAACCTAACACTAATGTCAATTACGTCACGCGTCGTCTTCATAATTTTAATGCAGGTATTGACTGCCTACGAGTGCTGTCGCTCACTTAAAGTGTGCGCTCTCATTGGTCAATATCGATTTTCCAACACAATAACGCTCCGCCTTAATGTGGGCTTAATAAGTTGGGTAAATAGATACATGTTATTAACAGTCGATCGCAAATCGGCTCTTAAATTTTCGGCGAAGCCAATAACGCTTTGATCTTTAAAAATACTCATGGATATGTAGCGCGCGAATTTTCTCCCACACATGCTGCAAATGTGCACGATCTTTGGAAAATGTGATTCGTCAGAATCAACTCAGCTTTTCCTGTCCAGGACCATTTTAAGGCATCTACTTCTAGCGAAAAGCAAGTTTTCACGGTTTGAAAAACGGACAATGTATACAGGCGTGGTGCATAAAATATAAATACCTGTCTACGAAGAACAGATACCAATTTATACATTTATACATAGAAACCAACATTCTTATAATCCACATTGTTTTGGGGACACTAAATGCGATAATTGACATCAATTAACAGTGGCTCGCCTGGTGTCATCATGTTTTCTATTAGCCGAAATGGAGTTTGTACCCCTGGCTCTGATTTGTAATAAAAAGAGATTCCTGCCAAATACCTGTATGACGAGCGACGTAAATGGTTGCTTATCAATTTTCAATAGGTAATTTACTATGCCAAGGGGTGGAGTTTCGTTGATTCGGTCAGTTGATTGATTTCGGTGTGTATTTGGTAATAAACAAAAGCCACTTTGATAGCGCTGCGGATATAATAATTGACAGATTTTAGTGATTATTGGTGGTGCTTTTGATCCCGGCGATTAAAGGGAAGCCGCGGCCATATCATCGCCCACTTCGTCCAGTTGCTTGATCCCTGGTTCGAAAATACTGGGGAAAATGAAATTATCAAAATTTTGCTATCAAACTTTTAAATGGGCCTTTTCACATTTTGGTAAATTGACAAAATTTTAAATAGTTGTTTCAGATTCGCACATTCGATTCGATTTAGTTATGATATTTGTGAGGAAACAGTAATACTGAACATTTACCATGCTCTAGTATAGCCATTATATGCATCTTTTGGCGATTTAAAAACCTGAAAATTATAAAGCGTTACAACGCGAAACGATTGAATAATTTGGAGAGTTCTGTTGTTGTCGTTGTATTTTGTGAAACTACCAGGATTGCTTATATATAGTGTAAAATACATCTCTCATTGTATGCGGGAGGATGGTTGAGGGGTCTAAATAGTAGACTTTTTACTCCAGGACTCCAGTGGTCCGACCCCTGTTGATGGTTACTTTTATTTAAGGTTATTCTTGATTTTTTACTGGAGCTTTTTATAGCAAATGTTTACATTTATCATTAGAAAGCATGTACATGTGTAATAACAAACTTCAAAACATGACAAAATCTGTGAAAAGGCCCCTTTAAGTAACTAGGCTACTTATCGTGTAAGTACCTATTATCGAACAGCACCTATTATTGGACGTTTTGTTTTGTTTATGTATGCGCATGACGTCACATCGATAAACAAATGGTCGTACATGAAGTCCATGACCTGTTTGCCTACTTAGCTTGAAACAAATGCGCCGAAAACAGGTTTAAAGGAATTCATTTATTGTTATTTACACGGTTTCATGTGTTTTTTGCTATTACTTTTTGAATGCATTTATCAAAACGTGCATTTACACACCAAAAAGCATATTTTCATTTGCAATTTTGATTGCAGCAGAAGCAGATTTTTTCGCCGAGTCCGGGTCACATGATTGTCATGTGACTTTGTATATACTGGAGTAGTATTTATGAACTGTCCAGTAATAGGTCATGTTTACATCGGCTGCAATTTTTTACGATGCTGCGAAGCAGCTCGTCTAAGTTATCATACCATGAAAAATTCTTCACAATGGCGACCTATGTAAAAGACCAAGATTGAGATAGCTCTATTTTTCTAATCGGCATACCTCGCTGATTATCATTGATAAAGGTATAGGAAGCTCAGCTATAAATAGGACAGCATATTCTGGGAAAAAGATTTAATAATATATAGTTTGAAAATCTTAATTTGAAATCAGTTATATTCAATCCATTATATGTTTATAGATCAATGAAACAACTATGCATTTTCTGTTATAATTGTATTTGACATTTGTCGTGATTCAGGAAATAAATTGCGAATTAAAACGTGAATAATAAACTTTCAACGCGATCATGAGTGTGAAAAAAACGAATTATTTCGAACCTGCCATTTGTAAACGTTGTAGCGACTATGGTATATAAACAGCAAAATAGCCGCATGACATCTGTGAAACTCGCTCTTATGCATGCTTTCTCATTTTGCATATTTAATATTGAATACTAGTAATAAACTTTTCAAACAGAAATTACAGAGCCACATTAGTGCACATACTATGTTTGATAATTCATTCCTTTGTTGGATATTGTATGCTGTTTAAAACACATATTAGGTCATATCGCGGAGATTAGTTCGTTAACCTAACCATGTGTTCATGGGCGAACTCATGTATTCAAGTGCTCTTACGACTATGTGCTCATACCTACTTTCTGGAATCATCATGAAATTATTGCCGTACATGTACTTAACGAACAAACATGCCTAAGCTTATTGAACTAGAGAAAAAAACAATAATCAAAAGAGAAAAATTATATGTTCATGCACATGGGCATGTGAAATCACGTCCGTAAACATAGCATCATTAACTTAGGAAAGGAAACGACGAAATATAAAGTTTGGTATGATATAAATGTGAAATTAAAGAGCATGGTTTAATTAAAGAGCATGTCAAGTTTTGAATTTATATGCTGAAACATAATGTTATAACCCACAAACGTTTTACTGTAACAGAACTTTTTTTCCTACCAAATTTTTTTCCGTTACCAAATCTTTTTTCGTACCCAATTTTTTTTGGCATAATTTTTGTACCCAAAATTTTCGTACCCAGGCATTTATTTTCCTACCCAAAATTGTTGAACCCACATACACAATTGTGGTGATGTAGATAAACTTAAAAAGATGCTTTTATATCAATCCTCTTCAAAAGCATCGTCACACCAGTACTGTCAGTACTTTGATGTTTTGTCTGCTAGAGGTGACAAAAAGTGAATAACCAGGGAATCATTGTTATGAATTCTTGAAGGATATTTGCTGGAAAACTTTACAGATAAGTTATTAAATGATTGAACTGTTGGTCATTTGTTAAAACAAAATGTTTTGTTATTTTAAGTGTTTCAATTTTAATGTAATTTCTTAGGTGTTCGATAACTGGTTCGCCCACCATACTAGGTGATAGTGTCACTTTAAGGTTCATGGGAGGGATAAAATTCATTAAAACTTTGTTTTGGTTTTTCTTCATTCAATGTGGTACAATATGGTCAAACTCAGGGATCATATTTTTTCGGTTTTGTCGGTCCTAGACTGATTGGGGTCATGAATGACCGATTGAAAATCCCAAACAGTCGGTCCGATTCTGTTTGCTAAAATTCCAATGTCATGAAATGGATTACACAGTGCACATGCTAACACACCCTATTTACATTCTTATCTCGATTAGGTGTGATAAGGCGGACTATGACCCCAAGCAGCGAAGATTTGCGCAGTTGTGTATTAGTCATGTGTGAATAACCCTTGTCAATATCAATTGATAATTTCAATGGCTTATACCTAGCACACTAATTAAACGGTCTGTAATGTGTACTCGTCCACGATAAAATTGTTGACAGTTACTTGGGAGATGAAAACATCGATGTTATCCACGTGGACATTGTGCATTTCATGCATGTAACAGTAAACTTTCATATAAACAAAGAAGAAAATCGGATATTCTGCAATAATGATGGGCGGACCTGAAAGCACGCTCTGTAACTAAACAAAACATGCCGATACATTTTCCACTAGCGTAATAATCCAGCAATAAATGAATGAAAGTCGTGAATCTAATCGACAGAACAGCCGAAAGTTATTTTTATGGGCGGACATTCACAAAAAATAATACACAAGAAAAATAATATACATTGTATAAATCTTTAGTAAAAAACGTGTTAGAATCGAAATAATTCGTGAACTTTATTGTTTGTTGTTGAATAACCACGACTGGAAGTTTAGATGCGTGATTTCAAATCACACAGAATGACAGATTAATAATATTGACAACGATGAAAAGTCAGATAAAACAGCACACGAAACAACAATGAAATAGTAAATGATAGAACTAAATGAGAAAACTTGTATGTTCCGTTAAAAAAATGCCTAAGGGAATTAAATTTGTACATTTATTATACCACCTTCATGAATGGCAAAATCAATGGTTTATATTTTAACGTAATTTGTCATGATTTTGGATATACATTTTTGGACACTTTTTCCCCATTTAAATCCAGACCGATTGATGTTGCGGGAAAATATGATCCCTGGTCAAACTATATATCATTTTAAAGGTAAAGACGGATAGAATAACATAAACACATTTTTGACATTCAATATTTTTTTGCTTTATTCATATTTTTGTTTAAAACCAATACATTTGTACACTAATTTACAAAATCTCAATCTAAAGTTAGGAAGCATATGCACTACCGTAAGTTGAATAAATACAAAGCTATATACATATACAAGGTCAAGTTAGCACATTTCACAGAAAATTATTGTCATAAACAAAAAATGAGTTATTATTCAACTGCATTTTTTGGATAATTTTCCTAAACAAAATTCTAAAAATAACTAAACTGAACTACTTTTTAAAAATCCAGGTATGGTGGATAATAGGAGTCACCATTCTATTTCAAGGGCTTTAACAATTTTGCTATAACCAAATGGAAAATTTTAAACCATCTCAAATTGAGAGAAATTGCAGACGACATATAAAATTGTAAATAAATATAAAGAAATAGGTTTTGCTGGGTAGAAATCATTGTGATAAAAGGAGATATTGCTCATCAATAACAAGATTTTATGAGTTTTGTGCAGACGACTCTAGAAATCATAGTTTTACATAGAAATACACAGCTAGGTATCATTGTTTTTTCTTTCTTCCTTCCTGAACAACTACTGTCCTTGAACCGTTTTGAATAATGTGTTCTTTTTGGCAAACCGAATCTTTTTATACATTTGTATATCGATTCCTTCTACCCATTTTGAAAGCGTGGCACTCGCTGTGCTCCGTAGAAAAAACGTGCAATACAAATCGGTCGAAATCACGTGACGTAGTTATAAAACCTGGTATGTGTTTACACATACCTGAGAAAACACATCATTATTTTGACAGTTGGTCGCGACTAGTAAAACAACTGTTAACATTAATCAGGAAGAGATTGCGCTTACCGGGGGTAATAACAGAAATGATCACACAGAGATATAATCACTTACCCCATTTCAAATATTTTCCAGCTGAAAATTTTCCCCCATACGTCTTTTTTTAGTGTATTTGTATTGTTTTTCTAGTGCCAAAGTGCATCTCGCATAATATCCATCCGACTTCCGTTGTTTTCACTTTCGTTATTAAAAACTTCGTTTAAAAGAATTATTTTTACATTTAGGTTGTTGAAGTGAATTATTATTATATATTATCAATAAAATAGTATACTGTGATGAATTAAACGGAGTTTTGTATCGATCTTTCTGTCAGTCTGTAAGCGTACTATTTTGTTCGCAATAAGACAAGTACATGTGATTCGACAACAACTGTAAACATTGGCGAAATGCTTCTTACAAAGTTATTTTTTTGGAGTGTTTATGAGGTCTGATCATGGAAAGATTACAATGCAATGCATTTGTCATCGTCAACCGTTTGGAATGTCAATTAGGCGATGAGTGAGTTTTTAGCATGTTTCTTTCAATTTTATTAATCTAAAAATGGCTGCCCCCATCGTCATGAAATGACATGTGTTCGAGTTTTGACATTTCTAGATATGTATTTTTTTTTTACTATTTAAGCGTAACTTGCCCTCACCTTTGTCGATATTATTAACTAGTTATATATGTACTTGCTGTGCTTGTCAGTTTGTATATGCTTATGTGTACTTGTCAGTTTTTTTTATGTGCTTATATGTACTTGCTGTGCTTGTCAGTTTTATATGGGCTTATATGTACTTGCTGTGCTTGTCAGTTTTATATGGGCTTATATGTACTTGCTGTGCTTGTCAGTTTGTATATGCTTATGTGTACTTGTCAGTTTTTTATGTGCCTATGTGTACTTACTGTGCTTGTCAGTTTTATATTTGCTTATGTGTACTTGCAACCTTTTATTTATGAGGAAGCTGCTGACCAGTTCAATTCGAATCTGTTTCAATTTGATACCTTGTGTTTACCCACTTTTTTAGCTCATTTTGTGTTTGGTTTCTTCTTAGTCTTTAAACTCACAATTTTTTATGGCAGTTTTTTCTTTTTTCTTTTTCTTTTTTTAGATCTACTTATAGATCAAGATCAGCGGCCTCCTACACAATATTTCTTTAAATAGTAGGGCTGCAACAATATACCGGTATATCGGTATATATCGCAATACGCAATCCGCATATTGTATTGCGATATGATTTTCATCATACCGGTACGAAAATTTTACAAAAATTCACTCATATTTCGTCAAAGCCATCCGAAATAATGATAAAAAGGTAAACAAAACAAAGCAGTGTAAATTATTTTTTACGTAAAAATAGCATTCTAAAAAGTGTATTAAACGGAGAAGTGTTGTTACATCCATGGGAGCATTCATTCGATGCTTTTGAACAGATTATCGTTGAATTAATTGCGCACAGCTGTAAATGTTTCGTTCGATTCTGATTTGAGCATTATTTGTAATCCGAATTTCGGAAACACGCTTCCAAATTTGAATGCTAACGCGACAATAAAAAATTATTTATAGCGTCAAATAAAAAGTGCTTTATCCTTTGTCTCAATAAAAAGCGCGCAAAAATTATACAGACATGTAGAACGTCGCATGGAAAGTATGGGTGTATTTTGTGTTGTATAAAAACGGGAACATCACGTCAGCTGAATTACGCGTGTTCAGTGGGAAAAACGCCCCGGTTGGACGTTATTTCATCACATCTTTAAATAGTAACAATTTCAAAAATGTATTTGATACTTAAGAAAATTTGCGAATGTTCGTGTTTCTTATTATTCTTGAGCACATTTATAGTAAATATTTACCAGAATTTGCTTTAAAATTGGAATTCATGGGATTATCGGGTAATTTGCAAGTTATAATTTTGGTACAAGTTAGCAATATATTGCGATATATTGCAATACGGGTTTTTGAACTGACAATATATTGCAATACGGTTTTTGGCGTATTGTTGCAGCACTATTAAATAGTATGGAAACTATAAGAATGTAATACTGTGATTTCATGTACTTATTAGCATGCATATCATATCTAGTATCTTAATTTTTCTAAATTTTATTTCCATATTGTAGCTGTTTTATACTTGTTACATTTATACACATGTTTATATAATCGGTTAAAAAGCCTTAATGGCTTATGTTGTCTATTTATGTCTTGCTGACTCAAAATAAATCTTATCTTATAATTTTCCGCCGAAAAACGTTGAATAAACATCATTCAGATTTTTGAAAATAATGTCTATTTTTGTGTTAAAATAGCTTTGTATTTTGATTGATTTTGTCGATGGTTTGAGATTTTGCTGCACAGAATTGGTAGCAGTTTGAAGGAAAACCACCCTTTTAAGCATATATGTAAACATTTTCAATGTGGCACTCTTCGTTTAGTCAAATTTGAGTTCAATGCTAGGTGTCCCACATTTTTCAAACTGAAGCCTCTACAGTACATGAACCTTAATGCGCAAAGACATTATCAAAAACTATTCAAAAACCAACAAACCAAAGATGTGAACAAACTCAGCATGAAACTAAAGAGCATCGGAACTGCTTAAATGAAAACTGAGCAACACTTTACTGCACACTAAAAAAAAATGTTATAAGTTAACTTAATTTGCAACGTACCAGTGTATCCGAACTTTCAGACGAATCCGAAAAAATGCAAAATGTTTGTGGTTACATTCCACAACTTTTCCCCGCAGTTACCTCCCTTGTTGTTGTAACCTTTCGCGTCATGAACCGAACATCATGGAGATCCCCGTAAACATTTCTCCGCGGTCTTGTTAAGTGGAATCGATATCGTGTGAATTTCAAAGCTATGAGAATACTACAACACAAGCAGACAATTTAACGAGATACATATTCGTAAAATAGTTTTTACTAATGTATCTAAGATATGAAATAGTTGTATATCTACATCTCAAATATTAACTTTTATCAGATTCTACCACCTCCTTTTAATACCAATTTTATGAATTATTATGGACTTTCCGAATGCTTTAAGAATGCTTTGTGCTATTTTATGCCAAATACAAATTATGTTAAGGTTATGTCATGAAATAAAGTTTAATGTTAATAAAGAGTTTAATGTTAATAAAGAAGTCATTATAACCTAGTGTTATATTTTATATGCAACATTATATAGAGGCCATCGAATACATGTTTGTGTTATTTAATCTTGACTGGGGTCAGAAGTTGCCACACGCAGGAAGTAAAATATTTTATTGAAGCAAAATAACTGATAAAATAAATTGGACACGTGCCCAATTTGATGGGGGGGGGGGGGGGCAGATATAAGACATTAGAAAAAGAACAGCAAATACACTTTACAAAAGTTATGATGCTTCAAGAGAAATCTACTGGATTAAAGCATTTTGAGGACTTGGATATTTATTATCCTTCAGCATGTGGTGCATTACAACTAGTGTTTTGTGTATTTTCTTCATTGTCAGATATCAGTTCCAATAGACAACATCAGTGCAGCAATATTTCTTTTATAAACGATAGTGTTAACAAGGTTTTGCTATAGCAATACATGGTTAACTGCCCCGCTTCCTAGTGGCCATGTTTTTCAATGGATCGTAACAATTTTCGAATTAAGCCGATGTATCATAACAACAAATGTTCGGACCAAGTTTCATGAAGATTGAAGTATAAATGTGACTTCTAGAGTGTAAAAAAGATTTTACTATAGCCATGTGAGCAAATATGGCCCCCTGGCGGCCATCTTTTTCAACGAACCTGAACCATTTTCAAAGAAAGCTGATATATCGTTAAGACATACGTTGTGACAATGTTTCAAGAAGATTGAACGATAAATGTGAATTCTAATGTTAACAATATTTTTATTTATTTTGACAAAGTGACCTAGGTTTTGACCTGGTGTGACCAAGTTTCGAACACGACAAAGATATTACTGGGACAACTTTTCTTATCAAGTTTCATGACAATTAAGCAATGAATGTTACCTATAGAGTGCTACCAAGGAAAAATGTTGACGACGCATTAAGGACAAATGGTGATGCTAAAAGCACACCATGAGCACCTTGTGCGCTCAAGTGAGCTAAAAATAAGAAACTAAACGTTATATGTTTTATGTAACAATTGTAATATTTATTTGCACTAAACTAAATTTCCAGTGTCGAGGTGAGGATTATGCTCATATACAGTACATATATTTTCATGTTCACAAATTAAAATATATGACTGTTAGATTAAATAAATTCTTTATCACAGTCATTCTCAAGATTTATTAAAGTCATATCACGGTGATAATTTTCTCATCAATCCCTTGACCGGTTCGGCTGTTTGGGGGAATGAGGGGTAACAATACAAAATTCCTAATCCAGTCAGGTCTATTGTGTGCTGCTTAGAGTAATACATCCATAGAAAGGGATGTCCACTCTTACATTATCCATCCAGCTGTTTTTTTCTTACGGCCTCGGCGTCGACCTCCCTATAACGTGCCCTGGATAAGAGTCTTGCACAGAGATTCGTGCCCGATGACGTTTCCAAACCAAGCCAGCTGTACCTAAGCACAACTATTCGTGGTCATGGTAGTGCAGTTAAAAATTGCCCTTGCCGAAGCTTGTTTCATTCCGTTCACTGTTGTCTATTTCTCAACATGAAACAATCAAAAGCAACCCAGTGTAATTTGTCCACTTCATATTGAGGTCTTAATTTATTTGCCCATCGATATGTAGAGAAAACATTACCGGAATCGATTTGCTGTTGGCATACATGGTAAAGTCTTCTTGAACCGTGTGTAGTACAATCTGATCTCAGTTCCGAAATTTAAATATAATAGCATACAGTTGACAATATAACAGCAAATACATTTTTAACACATTGAATAAACACACATTCACAGATGGGCATGAAGGATTTCTTTGCCTATTGATTTTTGTAGTAAAATTAAAAGAATACTAGCGTTATAAATAAAGTTATTGGCTGATCACAGATGGTATTACAATTTTATTATTATATACATCGCATTAAAAGTAAAAACAGAAGCCGTTCAGATGATGTACTCAAAACCGTTCAGACGATGTACTCAAACAAAAAAAAAAAACAACGTTCAGACGATGTACTATTTTCCAAATCCCTCACGACATATCTAAAAAGCTTAAACAACGTGGAAAATCTTGTACGAAATATTCTAAGCATGTTAGAAAACAAAACTGTTGTTTTTATTTGTTTGTTTGTCACCTTGAATAGCAAAGCGTCAAAATAAAGTATGTTCAGGCGATGTTCAATTTTCATTGTTTATTGTGTCTGAATGTTTGAGAAAACTACAGAAATCTAAGAAAAACGACAATTACCAGAGTACATAAGGAGACTATGAGGGTACTTTGCGCATAGTTATCATTAATTTAGATATTATAAAATATGAGAATACCTTGATTAAGAGCTTTTTCCGCCATTTGGTGCGTACGATGTACTTTTGTGATCACGTGATTCCCCGCAGTGGTGTTGTTCTTAAGTCATTTGACTTTATACATTTGTATTACAGGCCCGTACCCAAGCCCTGGGGCCCGCCCCCCTCCCAGCTGGCTGTCGACTCAGAAATTTCTTAAATAATGGGCCTACTGCTTTTTCTCTCATGAAAGGACCGACAGTAAACTTTCCCTCAATACAAAAGAGCAGATGTGTTTTATTGTCCTTGATTAACAAGGGGATAAGAGCTAATTTACTCGCCAGTGGAAATAAACCCATAGGCACTGTTTATCGCCTTGTACACACATGTCCGATCAGTGTGATCCTGAATGCTTCGTCTATCAATGGTTGATGTAACACGTCTTTTGATTGGTCAAGGAAAGAGAAGAAACGAATGGAAGCAAATGATACATGAGGTCGTAGGTCTCAAAATTGCTGACATTAATAATTTGTGAAAAATTAATGTTGGAAGTAATTAGAGAGGTGATATGGATACTCGTCATTAGTTTGAACTGTGGGTTTGATCGCCTAAGTCCAAGGCCCATAACTTCGCACAAAATCAATGGACCGGAACGAATTTCATGCTTAATCTATAAGTAATGAAGGTAGACTGACCCACCAAATATTAGGTCAATATATTTTAATGGAAAATGAAATGCCGGACAGACGGACTGACAGACAGTTCGACTGCTATATGCCATCCTACCGGGGGCATAACAATCAGCTCAATATCTGAAATAGTTGCGTAAAATAACTTCTGGAAAACGGTTATAATAGAGAAAAAAGTCCATGGTCCATAACTTTTCCAAAAAATCAATGAACCGGACGGATATAACATTTTATCTGCAGGTTGTGTAGGTAGACTCAGATAGCAAACAATCAGCTCAATAAACGATGCTTAAAAACCTTCGGAAAACGATTATTATAGAGATCATCAAATGTCGGAGTTGTAGACGATTGCGATGGTAAATATATGTGTTGATAACGGTGAAAGTAAAAATGTGTAGTAGATGATAAGCTTTTTATTAGGACTTTTATTTGAAACTTTAGATTAGTTTTGAATACAAAGAGGAAATACTATTATGGTTATATGTCAGTCATACTTTATGAGTTTATTATGACACATTTCTTAATAAAGGATTTTGATTGTTAAAGTTTGCTTTCCTTCATCGTCAACATCATACATTCCTGAAATCTAAGTAAAGCTTTAAACATTCAGAAAGTTGCTGATTTACATGTAATATTCTATAAATGTATGACATTTTTTTACAGCATTAAAATTCACCTTGAAAAGTGCTTAATTAAAAAAAAGTCTGGAGGTTAGACCCCTCCCGCATCCTGCCCGGTTGCCCCCCCCCCCCCTCCCCCCCCCCAGTCAAAAATTACTGCGTTCAGCCCTGTATTACAAACCTCTACACAACAACAAGATAAAATTAGATTAGAACAGTTTTCAACATAAATTTAAAACTGTCTGATAAACTACCTACCGAACGACCCCAAGATACATAGATTCTATTTAAATTAGTGAATCATACATAAACTTATTTATTATTTTACACGTACGTTGACGCTATTCACCAGGACGTACCCGTATCCGATCGTCAATACAATATTTTTAGTGTGACTCTCAATTCCAACAACTGTTTTTTGTATCTAAATTTTCGGATACAAAAAATAATCATTAATTTTTAGCGTCCGAAAACTATATGTACATTAATTTTTTTAGCCTACCGTTATTATTGTGATAAATTATCGTGCATCTTTTTATTAACCTGCCGATTTTCTATGATTTTCTATGATTTGTGTCGATTTATTTCATATAATCAAAGATCTGTCAATGAACATTATCGTTTTTTTGTTAGATATTTGATACAATCGCGATGGATATTAAACAGTATTTCAACCAGGATATTGACTGCACACCCTATTGTCTATACACATTCCTCTCGCAAGGATGCAGAGCTTTAACCAATGTGTTGAGTGATTTCTCTCGAATCAGTGTATGAAGTATTAAAATCATTAGTGCATTCGGTCGAGGGAAATTTCTCAAACATTGCACTGGCTGTTTAAAGGGGCCTTTTCACAGATTTCGGCATGTTTTGAAGTTTGTCATTAAATGCTTTATATTGATAAATGTAAACATTGGATCTAAAAAGCTCCAGTAAAACATCAAGAATAAATTTTAAAAAGGAAAAAAAAGTAGCCCGCAGCAGGGCTCGAACCAGTGACCCCCGGAGTCCTGAAGTAAAAACCAACTAGACCGCTCGGCTTTCCTGCCACGTATATATGGAAGACGTATTTTTTAGTTTATATAAGCAATCTTTGTAGTTTCACGAAATTAAACGACAACAACAGAACTCTCCAAATTATTCAATCGTTTCGCGTTGCAACGCTTTATAATTTTCAGGTTTTTTAAATCGTCAAAAGATGCATATAATGGCTATATTAGACCATGGTAAATTTTCAGTATTACTGTTTCCTCACAAATATCATAAATAAAACGAAAATTTGCGTATCTAAAACAGCTTTTTTTCAATTTTGTCAATTTACAAAAACGTGAAAAGATCCCTTTAATAAGCTCCAACAGGGAACAGACAGCTGGGTCGAACACATTTTAAGTTTGTCTATGTGCCGTATGATGAAATCATTACTAAATGATGACCGCTTTTCTACTTTGCTCAATTTACAAATGCTTATCATTTCATTGGCATTTAACCGTGGTCAAAACTGTGTTAGACAGTTGTGCCGGAAAATAAGTTTTTCGTTTTTCATTAAAATACCAAAAATTAGGGTGATTCATTTTTCTTTTTTTTTAAAGACGACACGCAAGTACGCTGAAGTTTTCATTGAGATTTATTCCTCGTATTGAACACGTCCATTAACTATTCTAATAAACAAAATACAAACGGCAACTTTCAAGTTAATAAAATATATAAACCAATAATCAAACATACAGATGGGCGGCCTGATGCGAACGGGCCTGGTTTCTTGATTCACATGCAAGTTAATCCGATGTCTATCGGTCTCTGAATTAAACCGAACTGTCGTATACAAAACTTAGCCGCCTTTAGATACCAACATTTGCCACATGGTTGTCTATTGTTTGTAGCAACAACAAACATTTGTTGCTCATGGGCATAAGAACTTTGTGACCTACAACACATATATATATATGATGCTAATGGATACACAAATGTTTTGTTTTGAACTCGGTCAATTTATAATCAGCGTAATTTCTGTTGCATAATACCTCAGTCACAAATAGAGACCAATCGCCGTTCGATCATCGGACGACGTATTTTTACGCTCATCGGCTGGCGCCCGGCCGAAGATCGCACGGACACTGGGTCATTTTGTAGCATCGGGCGGCGTCCGGATTAATTTTAACTTTCACTTGAAGTTTTAACCGACGTCTAGCCCGGGAAGGAATCGAGTTGAGATGAAAAAAAGATCGGTCAATCATCGCCCGGTTATCGCCCGACATTGTACGTGTATCGGCAAAAAATCAAGGTATTTCCAAGGGACATGTACATCGGCCGGCGAACGTCTGATTGCCAGAGGGCTTCCGCACGATGACTGACGGACGCCGGACGGAGCTCGCCATGACACACGTTCAAAGAAATCCGATGTCGGGCGATCGCTCGGCGATAACCCTGCGTTGATCGTCCGATCATTTTTTCGATCTCAACTCGATTCCTTCCTGTGCCCGACGTCGGGTTTAATTTTAAATGAGATTCAAAATTAATCCGGACGCCGCCCGATGCTTCAAAATGACCCGGTGACCGTGCAATCCTCTGCCGGGCGTCAGCCCGATGATCCGAAAAATACGTCGTCCGCTGATCGGACAGTGATCGGTCTCTATTTGTGACTGATGTATTAACCCGTGTCACTCATCGGACGGCGGACGGCTCCGACGTGTCCAGTCTTCCCGATGCCTGGAGATCGGACAAATCGACCGACGACCGGATAATTTGTGACTGAGAGGCATAACGCTATATTTATTTCTTTGTATAAACCATTTACTTGTTTTGATTGCTGTGTTTGTCTAGTGTGCATCTATCCATGAAAGCTGATTCAACACTTGTAATGGCCATTTGTTATCATGAATTGTTCCTACGCAAGTTGATCAGTAGACAGTAAGCATTTCTGTAAAAAATAACAGACTAACAAGAGTACACATTTCTGTTACAATTTACTGACCTTCTAGTGGACCCACTTTGTGGCAACATCTAGTACTAGAATACACGTATTTTCTTTACATATAAAGATAATTATGTTGACACCTGTACTTTTCTGCAAACATGATGTGAATATAATGGATGATTAAAATGCACGCGTTTCTAAAATGTCTAAACTAGACTGTCATGAAATATTGCTTTGTTTATATACAATCTATGTGGGGGTATTTTGCATGTGTGTGCGTGGATCGGCGAAACCAGATTTCCATAAATCCATGGCTATGAAGCGGCGTACGCCTTCGCACGCTCACTAAGGCCTGCCTGACCCTGTGTACACATGGTATCATTGGAATCGTAAATAGCGTCTAGTTGTGTGACCGACTCCTCAAATGCGGGTTCGTCTTCCGGGTTACGCTGCAGTAAATCTAGAATCACCGGCATTGCCCGCGCGCCGCTCATGAACACTTCGCGGCTGATTGAGTCGTCAGTCATGATTACGGTCAGCCGATTTGAAGAATTCCTGCACGAGTGTGTCGATCGTGTGAAGATCCGCCTTCATGTTGATTAGGTCCGTCGATATAGTTCTGTATATCGCCTGAAATACTAGTATACATAACTCCAAAGTACTTGATTTATATTGTTTACTGGTAATGTGTGGCATCGAGGGAAAAACAATGCATGGGTTGTGAATGAATGATTGGGAATGTTTCTCTACGCTATTAGCGATATGTTATTATGTGCGCGCGATGCCAGATTTACAATATTAATCTTATAACATACCAACTGAGTGCAATTGTCTACATTATTTGCCTTTTCAAAATTGTCATTAAAAAAATCCTTCCAGGTGGAAATTCCCGCCAAGTGACAACTTTAACGAATACCCTTTTTAGAAATACATGTATTTTTTTTTAAAGCGTTGAAATAAAGGAGTATTTGCCAAATATACTAATTTCAATATCTTTGAAAATAGGAATTTACATTTGTTTATGTTTATTGTTTCAGTCATTTATTTTACGGTTCCTAAAGGGTACGATTGTGTGTGGCTGTAATAAGATCAGGTTGTTGTCACCTGATAACGCGCCCCACACATGTGGTTAAATGAAAACAAAGCAAGTGATTTCACCCCCTTCATCAGTCGAGATCCGCGTACCTTGAGCATATTGGACATCTCCTCTCGGCTGATGGAGCCGTTCCCGTCTTGATCGTACATATTGAAGGTCCATTTCAGTTTGGTTTCCGGCTTCTCACTTCCGGACACTCACAAACCCACTATGAACTCTGGTGCAGGGAAACAGTAAACATGGGAGTAAGTAAACTTATATGACATGGGTGACACAAATATTTGTCCAAAATAAATGGTAGCAACGGTGTATTGGTTCTGAATAAAGAATTACAAATTCTAAAGGACGGACTCGACTGGTTCATATCTTCCACGGTCAATAGTGCAGCAATACACTCTTCTTTTCATTCAAAAATGCAATTATTGCCATGTGTTTGTTTTAAAACCACAGGCAGCACATGTCCCTTTGTATAAAACAATATAGCACAGTTTGGCATCAATAATCGATGATCGGCTAACATTGCAATATGATTGACCGATATTGAAGTCTTGGATTCGATCCAACTTAAGAAAAGGTTCGCACAATATTTCCAAAGGCACTATTATTAAGAAAATGTACTGAGATTTCTGAGAAAGCAAAGTTTATGGCATCAAGTAATTGCGTTCTATGCAATCGAGGTTCAATCAATATGTTTAAAAAACAACACTATACCATTTTTGTATATCTTAAATATTGTATTTTAAGTATTTGAGTGCTTCTGCTTGAAGTTCAAATTCAGTATAAATAACATATACAGTGATTTCAATTGAAGCAGAATCCTGCATTTCGATGCAAGCAAGTTGCTTTTTTTCATTTTAGACTCCTTCAAAAAATTAGTCTTGCATCATTTTGACACATTTGTTTTCCACAATCCAATTTGAAAAAGGACCCGGACTGATCATTTATGGAAATAAGGAAGCTTTTGTGAAAATGTTTTTATTCATTATTATGATAAATAAGTTATTAAAAAACCTTAAACATGGATAGAGGAACATTTCAAGTTACCGTACTTCAGTAATTTGACCATTATTATTTTTATTTTCACCCCTTATCATTTTGAGACCTTGGGTCATTTTGACTTCTGGTTTTCAAAATCTACTGTAATCCCTGATATTCAATGAACACTATTGGCTTTAAACAAAAAATGTTAACTAACTGACGAAGATTGTGATCAGGTAAAGATTTGTTTTCTTAGGAACCGTAATACACCGAACTTAAAATGAAGAATATTAAACGCCAGCCAATCAAGTATTAACATCATGCTGATTACCTTTAAAATCGACAGATCCATCTTGGTTGGAATCATACGATCGAAAGAGGTGTCCAACAAATTCTTCTGCATCTCCGTCAAATACGCTATTGTTAACAGACCGAAATTTCTGCTTAGTTAGTTTGCTCTTTCCTTTCCCCTGAAATAAAAAAAAAACACGCTGAGCTTTGTGTTTGTGAGCTTATTTAAGAGACGTCAAACACAAAATAAGATATCAACTGGTTACATCGCCGATTAACAGTAACCAAAATCATCATACTCGTGAGGCTAGACAATACATGTATTCTAAAATTCTGAAATCCAAATGTTATCACTTTTGCGAGTGAAAAAACATACAAGCGTATGTATTTAAATAATCGCAAGCCACATTACAAGAACCTTCGAATTATAATTCTATCGCATCATGTTATAAAGGATCAAAACGAACAATTAATGTTTCGCCATGTACCAACCTTATTTATAATATAATTATATATTGTCTGTGGAGTTTAGTCATTTTTATGAACATATTTCATGGATTTACGGTTAAGACTACAACTCGAAATATGAAGTATATACTGTTATACGAGTACGTAACAACGATTCCTGGAACACGCGACAACAAAGTTTCCATGCACTTGTTTTAAAAGGCTTTTGATAGCCGTGGTAAGCATTCTGCAAACACATTATCCTCACTACAAACTGTAGAGACACTTACCGTATAAATGTACATTTAATATTCTATGAGTACGTACCAAGGTTGCCTGGTACTCCCGAAACCATTGCTTTATCTCCTCTCGACTGAAATCCACGTCCACGGTATTCTGTTAGTCCGTAAGTGTCTTGGGGTCCAGCTGTCGCACCTTCGATCGCCCGGAACCCATGTCTATCTTGAAGTGGCATTTTGAACACCAAATGAACTTATGTGTTCACTTTCCACGTCGTGAAATCCCAGTCAAATCCGCAGTCTGAATAAACCCCCGTCCGTTGTCATATATAGTATATTGATATGTTTCCAATCTAGTTTGAAACCACCGTTCAAAATCGCACGATCGATACCCACGCTTTCTATACTATGGCCACTCTATCGTATCCTACATAGTGGCAATACCCAGCAGTGAGCTGTATTATTTCTGTTCACATGCCTGTATTATTTCTGTTCACATGCCATAATGTTCAATGTCATCTCTTGTTACAAACCCCAGCTTTTGGCATTTATATCATGGTCCTTACAATAACAGGTTATTTATTTGGCGCATGTTCAGGTTCGTGTCCTTTGTAACACTGACGACGGTATCTTCCAAATGAATGTTGATCCGCAATAATGAAAACATTTGTTGTTAACCTACAAATTGACAATATAAACGTAATGCAATTGTCATTAACCACTTGATTTACGGACACAACATTATTTAGTTTAAGTGTTTCAGCCTCATTTAAATGGACTCGTTCACAGTTGGGCAAATGACACTTTCCAAAAATAACATTTTATTACATTCAAAAAAAGAATGTAAGCATTATATTGAAACTTTAAAAATAATATTCCGAATTAAAAAAACCCGTAAAACTATATATTCGTTTATTGACAATCATTAATCCAAATCCGATTTTTAAGCGTTTGCAAGTTCAAAAACCTGCTTGGTGTAGTGGTAGTGAGTTTGCTTTTGCTTCTAGATGTTCTGGGTTCAAATCCTCGATACCAATGGCATTTTGTATATGTTCATTTACTTTGTTACTATAATTCTATTAAATATTCGCATCTTTTTTAAAACACGATTTCCAAAAAAGTTCTTTTTGCCGTAAATCTGAATTAATATAAATTTTGGATCCACAGAAGACAAACTGCAGCTGGTTTTGTTTGCGTTAAAACAAATTTAGCTGTTAAAGTGATGACACTTTATGCACATATGAAACAATATGTAAACTTTCGCACCTGTAAATTTTGGTTTGATTATTATAAAAATGACCGGATTTTGGGGCATTTGAGCAAAACGAAATACATTTGTTGACTTCAGTCGGGCGTAACTCAGAACTGTTGGGTGCTTAAAGGGATGAGACTCTATTAACATACCAACCAGGTCGCCATGGTCGGAACCCGCGGTATATTCAATTTTCATTACATAATATATCGTGGGAGAACTGTTTTCTCCCCATTACTATTGATTAACCGACTTTAAACCAAACCAATGCTCAAATAGATGTAATTACGACAACTGTTAACATGTTACAGTTAATATAACCGAACGGATTCGAGACCGTGGCCTTTGAGACTTTGATCTGCATTGCTAGTAATTTACGTCTGTGACTTATCAAATTAGTAACTTAGATGCCGAAAGGATAACGGAACCATTAAATAGTATTTCAATTAAGAACAATCTTGCAGCGACAGTGACGTTCCATCTATTTATAGTGTGTAGACACCTTAAAGGGGCTTTTTCACGTTTTGGTAAATTGACAAAAATAGAAAAAATGTTAAAGAATCGCAAATTTTCGTTTTAGTTATGATATTTGTGAGGAAACAGTAAAACTGAACAATTTCCATGATCTAAAATATCCATTATATGCATCTTTTGACGATTAAAACAACTGAAAATCTTAAAGTGTTACAACGCGAAACGATTTTATAACTTAGAGAGTTCTGTTGTTGTCGTTATATTTTGTGTTACTACGAGGATTGCTTTTATGCATTATAAAATACAACAGTTTTGGTATCAGCACGGATGGCCGAGTGGTGTAAGCGATAGACTTTTATCACAGGGGGTCATTGGTTCGAGCTCTGTTGCGGGTTACTTTTTTCTTTCTTTAATCGTTTATTGTTTTAAATGGAACTTTTTATATTCAATGCTAACATTTATCAATTATAAAGCATTTAATGACAAACTTCAATACTTACCAAAATCTGTGAAAAGGCCCCTTTAAGACACCACTAGGTTTATGGATTGCCTCGTCAAAGGTCAACTACTGTTGCCATAGCCGATTTGCAATAGAGAATATTGGTTGAATTGCAAAGGTCAATTGTTGTTGCCATAGTCGACTACCAATGAATAAAATTAGTGATATTTCAAAGGTCAATTACTGTTGCCATAGTCGACTTGTAATTGCGAAGATATGTTATATTTCAAAGGACAATTACTCTGGCAAAAGTCGACAATAACACTGATGATATTTTAAAGGTTAATTACTGTTGCCAGAGACGACTTGCACTGATGAACATTGGTGTTATTTCATAGATCAATTACTTTGGTCATAGTCGACTTGCAATGATGAACATAGGGGATATTTTAAAGGTCAATTGTTGTGGCCATGGTCGACTTGCAATAAAGAACCTTGGTGATATTTCAATGGTTTATTACTGTCGCCATAGTCGACTAGCATTGGATAACATTGATGATATTTTAAAGGTCAATTACCGGTACTGTGGCAATAGTCGACTTGCAATAGCGAACATTGGTTGTATTTGAAAGGGCAATTACTGTGGCCATATTCGACTTGCAATAAAGAACATCTGTAATATTTCAAAGGACAAATACTGTGGCCATAGTCGACAAGCAATGAATAAATTTGATAATATAAAATTATTCGCATTTTTTAAAATACGATTTCCAAAAAGTTTTTTTTCCGTAAATCTGAATCAATATGAATTTTGGATTCACAGAAGACAAACTGCAGCTAGTTTTATTTGCGTTAAAACAAATTTAGCTGTTAGAGTGATGACACTTAATAAACATTTGAAACACTATGTAAACTTGCGCATTTGTATATTTTGTTTGATTATTATAGAAATGACCGGAGTTATGGGCATTTGAGCACAATAAAATACATTTGTTGACTTCAGTCGGGCGTAACTCAAAACTGTTAGGTGCTTAAAGGGATGAGACTCTACAAACCAAGTCATCATTGTCGGAACCTGCGGTATATTCAATTTTCATTACATCATATATCGTGGGAGAAATGTCTGTGGTTTCTCCCCATTAATATTGATTCACCGACTTAAAACCAAACCAATGATCGAATAGATGTAATAACGACATTTAATAATAGGTTACGGTTAAAGGGGCCTTTTCACGTTTGGGTAAATTGACAAATTTGAAACAAAGTTGTCTCAGATTTGCAAATTTTCGTTTTCGTTATGATATTTGTGAGGAAACAGTAATACTGAACATTTACCATGCTATAAAATAGCCGTTATATGCATCTTTTGACGATTTAAAAACCCGAAGATTATAAAGCGATGCAACGCGAATGAATAAATAATTTGGAGAGTTCTGTTGTTGTCGTTAAATTTTGTGAAACTACGAGGATTGCTTATATAAAGTATACAATACTTCTGGCATTGCATTCGGAAGAATGACCGAGTGGTCTAAGTGGCAGACTTTTTACTCCAGGACTCCAGGGGTCAGTGGTTCGAGCCTTGCTGAGGATTACCTTTTTTTTCTTTTTAAAATTTTATTCTTGCTTTTTAACTAGAGCTTTTTGTATCCAATGTTTACATTTATCAATATAAAGCATTTAATGACAAACTTCAAAACATGCCAAAATCTGTGAAAAGGCCCCTTTAATATAACCGAACGGATTCGAGCCCGTGGCCTTTCAGACTTTGATCTGCATTGCTAGTAATTTACGCCTGTGACTAATCAAATGAGTAACTTAGATGCCGAAAAGATCACGGAACCATTAAATAGCATTTCAATCAAGAACAATCTTGCAGCGTCAGAAACGTTCTATCTATTTATAGCATGTAGACACCTAAAAGGGGCCTTTCACGTTTTGGTAAATTGACAAAATAAAAAAAAATGTCGACAAGCAATGAATAAATTAGATAATATTTCACATGTCAATTATTGTAACCATGTATAACTTGTAATTATGAACATAAATGATATTTTATAAGTCAATTAATGTCGCCTTAGGCGACTTGCTTTATGATCATTTGTTTTGTTTAAGGGTCAATCATGGTGGTAATAGACGACATGTTTAAATGAATGTTAATTGGTATTATTTCAAATGTAAATAATTATTTAATAGTCAGCCTTTGTGGCTATGGACGACAAGTTAGAAAGATATAATAATCTACTCCAATTGTTAGTCATTGTGGCCATGGATGACTTCTGGCTGCATTTTGATAGCCAACCATTGTTTGAAGATTTAAGGAAAACGATTAAGAACTAGATCTAGATGCTAGCGTTTAATTTTAATAATAAGTCCATTGTCACAGCAAATGCCTTTAATTGAATGCACGAGTCATACCCAGTGCCACTCTGTTAGTATATACATACATGCCTCAGTCTACTCAGTCCATTGCTAGCGCTCATCACATGCACGCGCATTATCAAGTTGCCTGATTATATATGTATTATGGATGCACATTAAACGTATAAATCATACGTGTAGTTTATTAAGTACACCATACACATCCATATTCGACCATTGAATATAGAAGACAAGTAACAGTGAATATCATTTCACTCGTATTTTAGAATGAAATTTATGTTATCACTATTGACCTTATCGCAACATCCGGGCACTTGCGTCAGTTAGAGTTACATGCCCCTTGACGACGGTGAAAACAAAAGCGCTGTCGCCATTTTATTTGCATTGATATATTTAACACTGCTCGCAATTTTCTTAAGTTAAGGCACATCTTCGCGACCATTTTTTAGAATAAATATACCCAGAAATAGAAATTCTTTCATAATAAATTTAATTGAATGAACGAACACAAATAAGGATGAAAACAAACAACCAATAAATTTTTAATATATGCAACATATGATTTGAACCTCTATATATTTGTTACCTTATTACCTTGTTACGTATTAAATAAATTCTCATGATAAATGTTATTGTTTTTATTTAATTCACACCAATTTCGACACTTTTTGTTTCCGCATGCTAGGTATTTTAATGCCCCTTTCTTCATCACAAACCGATTATCTCGTTATGATCGGATACTGTCCAGACAAAAGAAAACACGGTGTCATAAAGCCAGCTGGGGACCTATACTTGGGGCTCTGCATAAACCACATGTGGTCATTAAACACAATTTATGAAACCTCTATGTCATCTCTTGTCACACTGAGCAGTCATTTAAGCCAAATTTTTAATGCCGAAATAATTGAATATACAGTTGCTTTATAAAACACGTTGACACCTTAAATAAACATTTAATTACTGTACATGCACTATTTTTCATTTGATTGTTTGCATCTGTCTTAAAATCGTGTAAGCTTTTGTATTCTGGTGTTTAATTGTCCCTTTGTTAAGCATAATCCGATTATCTCGTTCTGATCAAATATTGTCCAAACTTAACTGATAAAAAGGTGTCATAAACCACACTGGGTGGTCCAGACAGTGTCATTTAACACGATAGATGCCACCATGTCTCCTCTTTCTGGTAGTATTAAGCAAGTCATTTGGATGAATAATTAACGCCGATGTACTTAACAGTTGCTTAAATTAGATATGTGACATATGGTCAAATATAAAGTCATGTCCAATTTAGATTATCAGAAATTTACACCGTAAAGATACTAACCCGATTAATTTATTAAAGTATTTAATAATTATAAAATTTACGTAAAAAAACAAGTAACGTATTTAGCGTGTATCAGTTAATAAAAAAGACGTCATTCCGTATTAAGATTTAATGTTACGACAATAAACGATCGACATCATAAAAAAGAAATTACGTTTGACAGCAACGGGGGTAAATTATGTTTGAAAAACAAATATTTATACAGATATATGTGTGTTAATTTTAATATTTGTCACTCGTACTCATAACAACGAACACAACTAAGGCTTTCAGTAAGTCATGTACCAGATGTCCCTACGTATTTTACAGCTTCACATTAGCATGATAAATTGACAAAGTAGAAATATAATTATAATGTTCGAAGATGAATGAACCCTGAAAAGAACGACAATACTCATTACATCAACATCTACAAGGATACTTCCATTATTACAAAATAAACGAATTTACCCGGTGTCTCAGTGAGAAAGTTAATCATGAATGTCGCCGTACTCGATCATCGGCCACTTGGTCGGGTCATTTTTCCAACATCCAGCTTGTAATTTGTACGGACATTCATTAAGTCCAATTAGTTTTATTTTCTAATCATATCGGGCTTTCGAAGTGCAATCTAACCCTTCATAAAAGTCAAAAGACATTTTAAACACCAATTACAGGACATTTAATTACCTATCGACTTCCCAATAGGAATGCAATTGACGAAATATCAGCAAAGGTGCTCAATCAGCGTAGTAAATCGACCGTATCTAGGGCATTGTTTTCACCGTCGCTTAGGGACTGCCCCTTTTGTGACGTCATCGCGATAAGGTCAATTTACGTTATATCTTTAAGTCCTCTGACGTCTTTCTCGGCTATGGCCATTAAACTAAATCTACCATAGCCGGTCTTTCTCGACTATGGCCATAATACTAAATCTTTCATAGCCGATACAGCCTATGGCGTGCAGAAAATGGAAAAGAGTCTTTTCCAATATACATTAGGTAGCAGTACACGTCAGGAAGCAGAAATGTAAGTTTCAGACTACTTGTGTGCAGTGAATGTGTTTTTATGATTGCAGGTTCGTTGTTTTCTGAATTGAGCGTGGTGGAGATCAACACCTGTTAAAACTGTGCAATGACCGTGATGTGTATATATATGTACCTTGTGATATACTTGTGAAACTATGTATATAGGAACTCGTGCGGTGAAGGTGTGATATTTATACTTTGGACTTATACCACTGGGGTTCGCCATCTTTGGCGGTGAAGAATACACAGATACAGATACAGAAGGCGTCCGCGGCTCCGAGAGAGTGTGTGTCTACTGTGGTCTGCTACCTTAAGTGGTAAATGACAAAAAAAATGTACACAGCCTACCTGTGAAATGTATTTTTTTAAGCTTTAACACTAACGTGCAGTGTGGAAATGGGCTTTGATGAGCTTAGATTTCATAATTTGGATGTAAATAACTGATCTGAAAAAGGGAGGTAATAGACGAGTTAATTGTGATTGTTTACATTCGGGATTTTCCGCGCATGCGCACTGATTGGTTGGCAAAAACACTGGTTACAGTCACGTCAAACATGTATAAAGGGCTTTTGTTTAGTCAATTAAACGATAAAAAATCCGAAATAAACATTACAACTTTTAAACAATAGTGCAAATATATCATATTTAGTACCAACAAATGTATATTCATATATATAATTTCCTCTTTATAAAATACAAATTAGTTATTAGCATCAGAGTAAACGTGGTCGGAAGACTAAATACTGACAATACCACACAACAAAACAATAAATTAGCCGTATTCTTTTGTACAGTAAGACTTTAAAAAATGATATTTCAAAACTTATAAAACATATATTAATTTGATTATAAATATAAACGGTGTGGATATTGTTATTGTTCATCAGCGATCGAAAGTGTATTATAAGAGGCGCATTTAAGGTTCATGTAGAGGCTTCATTTTGCAAAATGTGGGAACCCAAGCATTGAACTCAAATTTGACTAAAGGATGAGTGCTTCATTGAAAATGTATACATATATGCTTTAAAGGATGTTTTTCCTTCAAACTGCTACCAATTTTGTACATCAACGTATCATACCATCCACAAAATCAATCAAAATACAAAGCGATTTTAACACTAAAATACACATTATTTTCAAAAATCTGAATCATGTTTATTCCACGTATTTCGGCGGAAAATTATATAACTAGTGAATAATATCGACATTGACGAGGGCAAGTTACGCTTAAATAGTAAAAAAAGTTTACATATCTAGAAATATCAAAACTCGAACACATGTCATTTCATCACCATGGGGGCAGCCATTTGTAAATTCATAAAATAGAAAGAAACATGCTAAAAACTCACCCTTTCGCCTAATTGACATTCCAAACGGTTGACGATTACAAATGCATTGGATTGTAATCTTTCCGTTGATGTTTGCAAACTGCACGATCAGACCTCATAAACACTCAAAAGAATAACTATGTAAGAAGCATTTCGCCAATGTTTACAATTGTTGTCGAATCACCATACTTTTATTATTGCGCATAAAACAGTACGCTTACAGACTGACAGAAAGATCGATACGTAACTCCGTTAAATTCATCACGGTATACTATTCTATGGATAATATATAATAACACATCGCTTTGACAATCTAAAAGGAGAAATAATTCTTTTAAACAAAGTTTTTAATAACGAAAGTGAAAACAACGGAAGTTAGATGGATATTCTGTGAGATGCACTTCGGCTCCAGAAAAACAATACAAATAAACTAAAAAAGACGTGTGGGGGACAATTTTCAGCTGGAAAATATTTGAAATAGGGTTAGTGATGATATCTCTACGTGGTCATTTCCGTTATTGAGTGCGATCTCTTGCTGATTAATGTTAATAGTTGTTTTACTAGTTGCGAACCAACTGTCAAAATAAGTTTGTGTTTTCTCAGGTATGTGTATACACATACCCGGTTTTCTCACCACTGCACGTGGTTTCGACCGATTTGTTTTGCACGTGTTTCTACGGAGCACAGCGAAGGCCACGCTTTCAAAATGGGTAGAAGGAATCGAAGTATAAAATCAATCGGTTTGCCAATTTCTTTATATTCCTTTACAATTTTATATGTCGTCTGCAATCTATTTCAATTTGAGATGGTTTAAATTTGCAATTTGGTTGAGAGGTAAATAACAATATTGTTAAGCCTTTGAAAAAGAATTGTGACTCTTATTATCCACCATACCTGGATTTTTAAAAAGTAGTAACGTTTTAGTTATTTTTAGAACTTTGTTTAGGAAATTTATCAAAAATAGGCAGTTGAATAAAAACTCATTTGTTGTTTTATGACAATAATTTTCTGTGAAATGTTGCTAACTTGACCTTGTATATGTATATAGCTTTGTATTTATTCAACTTAAGGTAGTGCATATCCTTCCTAACTTTAGATTGAGATTTTGTAAATTAGTGTAAACATGTATTGGTTTTAAACCAAAATATGAATAAAGCACACAAATATTGAATGTCAAAAATGTGTTTATGTTATTCTATCCGTCTTTAGCTTTAAAATGATATATAGTTTGACCATATTGTACCACATTGAATGAAGAAAAACCAAAGCGATTTTTTAATGGATTTTATACCCCCCATGAACCTTAATCAATTATAAAACAAAGCCATAAGAACGGAATACATTACAATCGTTAAATGTTGTGGTAATTTTCTTTTCCATGGATTGAATTTTCGTTTCGTTTCCATTGAATTACAATATTAATAAATTTTAATATACAAATGGAAATAAAACCTGCATCTTGTGCAAATTGAACTGTCTTTGCATGTATATTGAAATCTCTTAACAAGTAATAAGGAGTTATACATGTAACAATCTAGCATTTTATGATAAATATAATTTATTTTACGCAAATATTGTTTATCCATTGTGATTGCTTGGTTTCATGATGGTGTTACGTGCACTGCAAGAACGTACAATCTTTACACTAAATTGCCGAGTTTACATTTGCCGGTACCCGCGTTAAATACATCAATTGTGTAGCAGTAATATTGCACAATATTTTAAATTTAAAGTTATAAAGCACTGTATTATTATGATTAAACTGGCTAACATATAGAAACACATGTTCCTGTTAATCCGTTTCGGACAAATATCTTCTTTTTTTAATATATTAAATTATTTATTAAAGCAAATGTTATGTATTTTGGCTTTAATATTTGGCTTGCTCAATATGACTGCTCAATATGCCAAGAGATGACATGGAGGTATCATAAAGTCTGCCACATGTGGTCTATGCAGGGACCCAATTAAAGAATAGGTCCCTATGTTCATGACACCGGCATGTTTTCTGTGTAATTGTCTGGGCAGTCTCCGATCATAACGAGATAATATGCTTGTGACGATCAACGGTGCAATTAAACACGGTTAGAAATGCTGAAACAAAAGTGTCAAAATTGGTATGCACAATTAAATAAAACAATTAGATTTATGAATTTATTTGCTGTGTATCAAGGTAAATTGGTACAGATATATTAGGGCTAAAATCAGTTACTATATGTTGCGAACAAAAAGCGATCTATTTGTTGTTTGTTTTCATCCTTATTTGTGTTCTTTCATTAAATTTAATTTATTCTAAAATAATTTCCATTTCTGAAATTTTGTATCTAAAATGGACGTGAAGATGCGTTTAGTAGATATTTTTGTGGTAACCACATACCGAGCTCGTAGATAGTGTTCCACTCAAGAGCTCGTTTTTAGTAAAAACAAATAATAACAACAATATAATCGTTCCAAAAATGAATTTCAACGCATGCTTATGTTTTATTCAGACATAAATAGTAAAATTATATTTGATACAGTTCATGATTATCAATAAAAACGATGATTATGTCAACCTTCTCTATATGCGCTTATATGAATTCCACCTCTTTTTGCCAACCAGTGGGCGGAGTCTAAACTTTGCAGGTGCGTGTGACGTCACGCGTTAACTCGTCTATTCAAATATTAAAAAATGGCTATTTTCAGCTGAAATCCGCAAAAAGCTCTTACAGTGATTTGGCTGTCGGACATCCAGTTTGTTATTATTTTATCACGTTACTCTTACCGTTACATGTTATTTGAGTGTTTCTCATGTTCTTAGTGTCTTATGTATGCTTAAACAGTTGTATTAATGTAAGAAAAGGAGGAAAATAGACAAAAATCAAGGACATTGGCACTCCGCAGGCTGAAAAATCAACTATTTTCTCAAAAATTAGGTCCAGACATGTTGGGAAAGGTATCGGCTGTGCAAATAAGATGTATATAAGCATGAGCAGAGTGTTTACAGGGTTTCAAAAAGGTTCCAGTAGACATTTTAAGTGTGTCTCTCTTAGAACTCTGAAATCATGAATTATCAGTGTAATAGGAGGAAAGTGTCACTTTGGGTTAAGTGTTTGGTGTGAAGAAAGACAGTCTTTTTTGCAAAACAGTCGATTGAAAACAGTCTGTTTTTTAACCAGGTTTTCGGAAGGAAAAAACTGGTTATTAGATTGGCGAATGCGGGCGGGCTGGCTGGCTGGCTGGCGGGCTGGCGGGCGGGCGGAACAAGCTTGTCCGGCCATAAATATGTCGTTCATTGTCAGATTTTAAAATCATTTGGCACATTTGTTCACCATCATTGGACGGTGTGTCGCGCGAAATAATTACGTCGATATCTCCAAGGTCAAGGTCACACTTTGAGTTCAAAGGTCAAAAATGGCCATAAATGAGCTTGTCCGAGCCATAACTATGTCGTTCATTGTCAGATTTTAAAATCATTTGGCACATTTGTTCACCATCATGGGACGGTGCGTCGCATGAAAGAATCACGTCAATATCTCCAATGTCAAGGTTGCCACGACTAAAAATAGATTAATTTTCAAACAAACTTACACAGGGGGTTAATTTTGTTTGTTCATTTCAAAAGTTCAGTTTGAGTTGTCTCCCTTTATCAGATTTTTTTTCACAATGAAAACCTGGTTTTGTGACAATTTTGTCCCTTGTTTAGGAATTGTCTAAAATACTAGAAAAAGATGCTTTAACAGTTATGAAAAAGAGTAATTGGTGTCCTTAATTGGTAAATGACAATATTTTTTTTACACAGCCGGCCTGTGAAATGTATTTTTTTAAGATTTTACACCAACGTCCAGTCAAGAAATGGGCTTGGATGAGCTTAGTTTTCATAATTTGGTTGTAAATAACTGATCTAAATAAGGGAAATGATTCAAATATTGAAAAATGGCTATTTATGTTCCCAGTCTATACTGGGGGACATATTGTTTTTGCCCTGTCTGTTGGTTTGTTCGTTGGTTTGTTTGTTTGCGTCAAACTTTTACATTTACCATAACTTATGCAATATTAAAGATAGCAACTTGATATTTGGCATGCATGTGTATCTCATGAAGCTGCACATTTTAAGTGGTGAAAGGTCAAGGTCAAAGTCATCCTTCAAGGTTAAAGGTCAAGGTCAAAGGTCGAATTTGGCAATATTGAAGATAGCAACTTGATATCTGGCATGCATGTGTACCTCATGGAGCTGCACATTTTGAGTGGTGAAAGGTCAAGGTCATCCTTCAATGTCAAAGGTCAAGTTCAAAGGTCATATATATGAGGGGGTGTACAAAGTGGTTCACAAACACATCTTGTTTCAGCTGGAATCAGAAAAAAGCTCTTAACAGTGAAATGGCTGTCCGACATCGCGTTTGCTATTATTTTATCAGGTTATTCTTACTGTTTCATGTTATTTGAGTGTTTCTCATGTTCTTAGGGTCTTATGTATGCTAAAACAGTTGTATTCATGTAGGAGAAGGAGCAAAATAGACAAAAGTCAAGGTAATTGGCACCCCAGGGGCTGAAAAATCAACTATTTTTCTCAAAAATTAGGTCCAGACATGTTGGAAAAGGTATCTGCTGTGCAAGTAAGATGTATATTAGCACGAGTAGAGTGTTTATAAAAAGGAAAAAGGTTTGAAAGGTGTCTAAAAGGTTCCAGGAGACATTTAAAGAGTCTTCTCTCAGAACTCTGAATGCATGAATTCTATGTGAAATAGAAGTAAAGTGTGCACTTTGGGTTAAGTGTTTGATATGAAGAAAGACAGTCTTTTTTGCAGTACAGTTGAGTGAAAACAGTGTGTTTTTGTCAGGAATAGTCTAAAATACTAGAAAAAGATGCTTTTGCAGAAATGAAAAAGAATAATTGGTGTCCTTAAGGTAGCAGTACACGGCAGGAAGCAGAAATATGCGAATTGGCCCCGGTCAAAAAGTGAAATATTGGGAAAGGGTTGGTTTCAATGTCAAATTTGAGGGTAATAGGTCTTATTGTACCCCCAAATTGCATTACATCCTGAGAATATGACCATTTTCAAATGCGAAACTGTGGGGTCATGACCTCTTGTTGTTGTTGTGTTCTTTGTTACTCAGGAAGGGCAACTGCGGTAGGCATATTGTATTTTGGGTTCTTTTTAAGCTGGAATCGCTAGTAGGGTCACGCTGTGAATCATTGAAGTCGGGTTTAATTTTAAATGAGATTCAAAATTATTCCGGACGCCGCCCGATGCTTCAAAATGACCCGGTGACCGTGCAATCCTCTGCCGGGCGTCAGCCCGATGATCCGAAAAATACGTCGTCCGCTGATCGGACAGTGATCGGTCTCTATTTGTGACTGATGTATTAACCCGTGTCACTCATCGGACGGCGGACGGCTCCGACGTGTCCAGTCTTCCCGATGCCTGGAGATCGGACAAATCGACCGACGACCGGATAATTTGTGACTGAGAGGCATAACGCTATATTTATTTCTTTGTATAAACCATTTACTTGTTTTGATTGCTGTGTTTGTCTAGTGTGCATCTATCCATGAAAGCTGATTCAACACTTGTAATGCCCATTTGTTATCATGAATTGTTCCTACGCAAGTTGATCAGTAGACAGTAAGCATTTCTGTAAAAAATAACAGACTAACAAGAGTACACATTTCTGTTATATTTACTGACCTTCTAGTGGACCCACTTTGTGGCAACATCTAGTACTAGAATACACGTATTTTCTTTACATATAAAGATAATTATGTTGACACCTGAACTTTTCTGCAAACATGATGTGAATATAATGGATGATTAAAATGCACGCGTTTCTAAAATGTCTAAACTAGACTGTCATGAAATATTGCTTTGTTTATATACAATCTATGTGGGGGTATTTTGCATGTGTGTGCGTGGATCGGCGAAACCAGACTTCCATAAATCCATGGCTATGAAGCGGCCGACGCCTTCGCACGCTCACTAAGGCCTGCCTGACCCTGTGTACACATGGTATCATTGGAATCGTAAATAGCGTCTAGTTGTGTGACCGACTCCTCAAATGCGGGTTCGTCTTCCGGGTTACGCTGCAGTAAATCTAGAATCACCGGCATTCCCCGCGCGCCGCTCATGAACACTTCGCGGCTGATTGAGTCGTCAGTCATGATTACGGTCAGCCGATTTGAAGAATTCCTTCACGAGTGTGTCGATCGTGTGAAGATCCGCCTTCATGTTGATTAGGTCCGTCGATATAGTTCTGTATATCGCCTGAAATACTAGTATACATAACTCCAAAGTACTTGATTTATATTGTTTACTGGTAATGTGTGGCATCGAGGGAAAAACAATGCATGGGTTGTGAATGAATGATTGGGAATGTTTCTGTACGCTATTAGCGATATGTTATTATGTGCGCGCGATGCCAGATTTACAATATTAATCTTATAACATACCAACTGAGTGCAATTGTCTACATTATTTGCCTTTTCAAAATTGTCATTAAAAAAATCCTTCCAGGTGGAAATTCCCGCCAAGTGACAACTTTAACGAATACCCTTTTTAGAAATACATGTATTTTTTTTTAAAGCGTTGAAATAAAGGAGTATTTGCCAAATATACTAATTTCAATATCTTTGAAAATAGGAATTTACATTTGTTTATGTTTATTGTTTCAGTAATTTATTTTACGGTTCCTAGCGGGTACGATTGTGTGTGGCTGTAATAAGATCAGGTTGTTGTCACCTGATAACGCGCCCCACACATGTGGTTAAATGAAAACAAAGCAAGTGATTTCACCCCCTTTATCAGTCGAGATCCGCGTACCTTGAGCATATTGGACATCTCCTCTCGGCTGATGGAGCCGTTCCCGTCTTGATCGTACATATTGAAGGTCCATTTCAGTTTGGTTTCCGGCTTCTCACTTCCGGACACTCACAAACCCACTATGAACTCTGGTGCAGGGAAACAGTAAACATGGGAGTAAGTAAACTTATATGACATGGGTGACACAAATATTTGTCCAAAATAAATGGTAGCAACGGTGTATTGGTTCTGAATAAAGAATTACAAATTCTAATGGACGGACTCGACTGGTTCATATCTTCCACGGTCAATAGTGCAGCAATACACTCTTCTTTTCATTCAAAAATGCAATTATTGCCATGTGTTTGTTTTAAAACCACAGGCAGCACATGTCCCTTTGTATAAAACAATATAGCACAGTTTGGCATCAATAATCAATGATCGGCTAACATTGCAATATGATTGACCGATATTGAAGTCTTGGATTCGATCCAACTTAAGAAAAGGTTCGCACAATATTTCCAAAGGCACTATTATTAAGAAAATGTACTGAGATTTCTGAGAAAGCAAAGTTTATGGCATCAAGTAATTGCGTTCTATGCAATCGAGGTTCAATCAATATGTTTAAAAAACAACACTATACCATTTTTGTATATCTTAAATATTGTATTTTAAGTATTTGAGTGCTTCTGCTTGAAGTTCAAATTCAGTATAAATAACATATACAGTGATTTCAATTGAAGCAGAATCCTGCATTTTGATGCAAGCAAGTTGCTTTTTTTTCATTTTTGACTCCTTCAAAAAATTAGTCTTGCATCATTTTGACACATTTGTTTTCCACAATCCAATTTGAAAAAGGACCCGGACTGATCATTTATGGAAATAAGGAAGCTTTTGTGAAAATGTTTTTATTCATTATTATGATAAATAAGTTATTAAAAAACCTTAAACATGGATAGAGAAACATTTCAAGTTACCGTACTTCAGTAATTTGACCATTATTATTTTTATTTTGACCCCCTATCATTTTGAGACCTTGGGTTATTTTGACTCCTGGTTTTCAAAATCTACTGAAATCCCTGATATTCAGTGAACACTATTGGCTTTAAACAAAAAATGTTAACTAACTGACGAAGATTGTGATCAGGTTAAGATTTGTTTTCTAAGGAACCGTAATACACCGAACTTAAAATGAAGAATATCAAACGCCAGTCAATCAAGTATGAACATCAAGCTGATTACCTTTAAAATCGACAAATCCATCTTGGTTGGAATCAAACGATCGAAAGAGGTGCCCAACAAATTCGTCTGCATCTCCGTCAAATACGCTATTGTAAACAGACCGAAATTTCTGCTTAGTTAGTTTGCTCTTTCCTTTCCCCTGAAATAAAAACACGCTGAGCTTTGTGTTTGTGAGCTTATTTAAGAGACGTCAAACACACAAGAAGATATCAACTGGTTACATAGCCGATTAACAGTAACCAAAATCATCATACTCGTGAGGCTAGACAATACATGTATTCTCATATTCTGAAATCTAAATGTTATCACTTTTGCGAGTGAACAAACATACAAGCGTATGAATTTAAATAATCGCAAGCCACATTACAAGAACCTTCGGATTATAATTCTAGCGCATCACGTGATAAAGGATCAAAACGAACAATTAATGTTTCGCCATGTACCAACCTTACTTATAATACAATTATATATTGTCAGTGGAGTTTAGTCATTTTTATGAACATATTCCATACGATTTACGGTAAAGACACCAACTCGAAATATGAAGTATAAACCGTTATACGAGTACGTAACAACGATTCCTGGTACACGCGGCAACAAAGTTTCCATGCACTTGTTTTAAAAGGCTTTTGATAGCCGTGGTAAGCATTCTGCAAACACATTATCCACACTACAAACTGTAGAGACACTTACCGTATAAATGTACATTTAATATTCTATGAGTACGTACCAAGGTTGACTGGTACTCCCGAAACCATTGCTCTATCTCCTCTCGACTGAAATCCACGTCCACGGTATTCTGTAAGTCCGTAAGTGTCTTGGGGTCTAGCTGTCGCACCTTTGATCGCCCAGAACTCATGTCTATCTTGAAGTGGCATTTTGAACACCAAATGAACTAATGTGTTCACTTTCCACGTCGTGAAATCCCAGTCAAATCCGCAGTCTGAATAAACCCCCGTCCGTTGTCATATATAGTATATTTATATTTTTGCTCTCCAAATTCCTAGTTCATTTGTGGGACAGAAAAACTAGACAACAATAAATGGATTGAAAAGGGCTGGTGCAGAAGCTCCAACCGACATTTATTAATTGTTGAAAGCGTAAGCAAATAAGTGAAAAGAAATCAGTAAATATATGCAACATAGTCCCATAAAGTTGGACGAACAACAAAGTCCAAGTTGTGAGATATCATATTATGCAAGCAAGAAATATGGCATGGCATACAAAATATTATGCAAGAATAAAGCATTGCATTACATACATGAAACGTTCAAAACAACAACAAAATTGAGGTAAAACAGGAAAGACACTATGTAAATAAACCACAACAAAAAGCATAACGACGATGGAGGAGGGGGAGGGATGGTGGTAAAAATTGCTTTTTTTGAAACAGTGATCTGCGCAGTGATGAATCCTGTTGAAGAGTGATGCAACTTCCGTATAATAGAATAGGTTACACTGCAGTAAGTAAATTCGATATCAAAGGTTTCACACCAGTATGCTTAACAAAAGGGGAAGTACGCTACAAATATAAATCAATTTATAAATCCTGCGTCTTATAAATTATAATTTTATATTTTTTGCTCTCCAAATTCCTAGTTCATTTGTGGGACAGAAAAACTAGACAACAATAAATGGATTGAAAAGGGCTGGTGCAGAAGCTCCAACCGACATTTATTAATTGTTGAAAGCGTAAGCAAATAAGTGAAAAGAAATCAGTAAATATATGCAACATAGTCCCATAAAGTTGGACGAACAACAAAGTCCACAAACCAGTCCAACCGAGGAAATGGAGAGCGCATGGAAAAAGAGAGAACTATTAAAAAGGAATTCATAACAAACAACAAAAAAATAGATACGTGTGGTGTAGAGATACACTCATACACTTACAGGTTTCCCTAGCTATAAAGGCTAAGGCAGACAAATACACAAAAATAAAATCATAAGCAAGTAAAAAGGTGTTGACTAGTAATAAATCACGGAACACAAAGATAATGCACTTTAAAATGACTAATTGTAAGTAAAATAGTATAAAAATGAACAAACCCATACATGGTGTCATGGAATATCACAGGTTCACAATGGCAGTATGTAAGAAAGTTAAAAATAGTGAGAATAAAATAAGTTTTAGTACGACATAGTAATGAGCCAATATCTAAAATGGTATATGCATGTGGAAGAAGATATACAGTTGAATGTAATAACTTTGGTATGGTCAATGTTTAATTAGGGAAAATAATCCCTTGAAAAGCTGTTCTAATAGAACAAGCAAACATCTACAGAAACAAATAGCAATAAAATGTTGACAGTAAAATGTACATGAAAAAGTATACAACATGATAGCAAGTAAATTGACACCCAGTAACTGGATAAACACAACATAATTTTATATACACGTATTTACATCTTGGCTGCTTTGGTTAACATTGAAATTTTTATATACACGTATTTACATCTTGGCTGCTTTGGTTAACATTGAAATGTGTTATAAAAGGCAATACAATCTTATGTATGCAGTTAACACATTAACAATAAAATGCATTCTTTTACCCATTGCCCCAACTACATAAAAGAGAACTAGAAGGTACACGACCAATACCTTCAGTACTAAACTCAAATGGAGGGGTTAAGACTGCGTTTGATTGGTGACCCTGTGAGTTATGAGGTGACCTGAGGTAGACGGATATATCTTCTGAAAGCTTTGGATTTCCATCTGCCCATAAGCATGATATCTTGTTCAGATTTGCCAGAGAGGACCGCTTGCGTGCAAGCTCCAATTCTTAAACTGTGAAATGTGTAATGTTTGGGATCGAATTTGGAGTAAGTAAGAATTTTGTTAAACGTAGGTCTAAAAGAACCCAGTGTGAGGGGAAAATTGTTTGACAATGTGAATAATGGTCCCGGGTGGTTTCCCCTGACTTCCAAAAATTTCCTCAAGGTGCGGACAGGACAATGTATTGGTGATGCTTTCAGGACAATAGTTACTGGCTTGCTGGTTTTGTTTGTCTTATGCCTGTGTAAACGTATGAGCACTGACTTGCTTCTAACAATGACATGTGAAAACTGAACCACATGATGCCCCATCTCTCGTTTTTTAGAGAGCAACTCTCCCATTCGAAAGAAACCGTGAAATGTTACCAGGATGAGTGCCTGGCACAAGAGTTGCATGTAGGGATTTTGGGAGAAAAGTAAGGTTGTAGTTAGTATTAGACGAGATACATCTTCTAGTAGTAAAGGCTTTCTGCAGTCAGGTTTGGTGTTGGACTTGTGCGCACCGAGCACTAATCGTCTTACTAAGTAAGTATCACAAGGGTCTGGAAAATTATGAACTTGGTGGTGGTATGAAATTGCAGACAGGTGACTGCTTAATGTTGAAGGCGCGTAACCCCGCATATGTAAATGAGCGACAAAAGAGGCTACCGTCTCATGAGAGGCAGGTAGAAAACTGCCCATATTGTTACTGGAGGTAAAATCTTTGAACCTGGACCAGAACCGGTCATAAGCACGCCTGGTTGAGCTTGCAAGAGACATTTGTAGTAGATAATCCTTCACCGCAGCAATTTGGAGGGACTCATGGCAAGTGGAATCGGAAGAGGGATTCTGTCCAAGTGTGGAGCCCTTGTGAGTGCTTCCTGGATCTGAAGGCGAGAAAGGAGATCACAAATTGTGTTATTTTTAGTGGTTATGTGTTTCGAACGGAAACAGAAATTGTATCGTAGAGCTTGGAGTACGATAGAGCGAACAAGTTTCATCATAATCTTATCTTTCGAGGTCTGTTTATTAAGGCAAAACATCACAGCCATGTTGTCGGTTATGAAGAGAATGTTTTTGTTCGACCATAAATGTCCAAACATGTTAACTGCCATAGCTATAGGGTACAGTTCTAGAATGTTTATGTGGTGTTTTTTAGCATAGGGGGGAAACAATCCATAGGTCCAAGATGTACCATGTGTACATGCAAAGCCTTGAGAACCTGCTGCATCTGAGAATAACTTTAAAGTTGTGGAGGAGACAAATCTATCTCCGGTAAGCAACGTACATCCGTTGTACTGCTCTAAGAACTGGTACCACAGACACAAGTCAGAGCGAGCTTCGTTTGACAATCTGATATGATGAGTTGGTTTAGAAATACCAATAGTCAAATCATAGAGGCGTCGCAAAAAACAACGACCAGGTTTGATGACTTTGCAAGCAAAATTCAAATGCCCCAGTAGAGATTGTAAGTCTCTTAGAGTTGTTTTCTTGCGGCGTTTGAACGAAAAGAGGAGATTGCGGAGAGTCTGTACCTTGGCTGGTGGAAGACTAGCCGTTAATGTGGTAGTGTCTATCAGTATGCCGTGTACCTCCGCTTTTGTTGTAGGATTTACTGTTTTGGATAGTTTGATAGGAAGCCCTATTTCTCGAGCAAGTTCGAAAAATGTGTGCAGGCTTTGAGCACAAATAGAAGAATTGCCAGGACCCACAAAAATAAAATCATCAACAATATGGGATACATATTGTACACCAAACTTGTTTTGTAAGATCCACTGCAAGGAAGAAGAAAAGGCTTCGAAGATGGAAACTGAAGAAGACGCACCCATTGGCAAGACTGTATCGAAATAGTAACCACCATTGAAGAAAAATCCTAAGTTATGGTAATCTAGAGGACAAATAGGGATTATACGGAAAGCGTCTTGTATGTCAGCCTTAGCAACCAGAGAATTTTTACCACACTGTAGGACAAGAGCAGCAACATGGTCAAAAGTTTCCAACGTAACAGCTGAATAATTCTTGGTGATGAGAGAGTTTACAGATCCTGAATGTGATGGAGAAAATGAAAGGTCATGTATGAGCCGGAAACTATTTGGTTCTCTTTTTGGTACCACACCCAAAGGACTGCAGATGAAATTATCAAATGGTGGATGTATATAAGGGCCTTTAATACGACCTAAATGAAGTTCATTTTGAAGCTTGTTCTTGACAAAGTCTTTGTGGACAGATACTGAAGAATGATTTTTGGGTAATCGGGACGACAGTGTGCCCTCACATCCAAGAGAAAACCCCTGACTGAAACCCCTGGTTAAGAACAATGAAAGGCTAGGGTCATACCCTATCAATAGTGGATGAAGTTTATCAAGGATGATAGGTGTTGGAAGTGGAAATGGTGCTTTACTTTTGCTGCTGTTGCTGCTGCTGCTGGGACGTTGTTGGCTTTCCGAATGAAGATGGTTTGGGAGTGAAAGGACTGGCGAAGTTGTTACGTTTAGGTTTGAGGAATGGCTGGTTGCATTGGAAGGCACCGTGTGGGCCCTCGCAACCTCCGCATCGGTGTGCTTGTGTGCATCTGGGCCGTTCACATGAACCCACTTGTTGGAAATCCCAACAGTAGCCTCTCCTGAAGAAGGGAGACTTGTTAGGCCTGTTTGAGAAAGACCGGAAGCCTGAAGATGGTGTTGCACTGGTCCGAAAGGGCTGGCTTTGACCCAGTGTCGTACAGAAGAGAAAGGTTTCTATGTGGACAGTACCCCATGGAATAGAGGGGCACGCAGCCCTTAGACGACGGAACTTTTCGTCGTAGGTCAACCAGGCGCGGGTGCTGTTGGACAGTCTTTGAATTATGGTCATGTACCTGAAAAGATGGGGGGCTTGTGTTGGGTATTTCTGGGTGTATATGTCGGAGTAGATTTGGAATGCTTCATTCCATTGATGGATGTTGTGAAGTTGCTTCCGACTAGCCTTGTGCGTTGATGTGATTGTAGAAGATTGAGTTTTGTGAATGGTTGTTGTTTCATGATTTTGATCTTTGAAGATTAGTGATGGAAAATCAACGTATTCCCCATTAACAATCTTATTCATAGTGTTTTGGTCTAGAGGTGGATGAACAACAGAAAAAACACCTAAACTAATGTCGGCGGCTGAACTAGTTGAAGGGCCGTCGCCAAAGTTAGACATCGCCAGGACTGAGGATACATCATCCGACTCCTCACTGATGTTATCAGTCTCTGATATGGAAATGGCTGAAGAGGTTCCATCCGGCTTCCTCGTGGGCTCAGTAGGAGCAGTCAGAAGAGTCTGTATTTCTTCCAGAACTTCCCTGTCTTGGGATATGGCCTCAGCTATCAGCGTTGCAAGTCTGTTCTGTTTGGGGGCTGGTTCTTCTGGAGATGCTGCCCTGCTGGCCTTCCGTTTGCCACCTTTCGCTGTCCGTGGGTCAGCTTTTCCCATTGCGCTGAAACGACAAAATTTATATAAGGAATACGAAGAGGGAATTTGAAATATACACTACTTGCAAGTACAGAGGTGACAAAGCAAGTAGCCGAAAAATAACACACCTCACAGGTATGTTAGAATACAGGCATTGTGCCAATAATCAAATGAGTTGCAATTGGATACAAATTAAATATCCAGGCAATTTAATATAATGTTATAAACTCTTTTCCAAGTGTAATGGGCACATAGCTAAATACACAGGATTAAATAATGGGTACATTAACTCATACCCAATAATATGTTATGGCGCCCACAGCAAATACATGGAAATATCATCATGACATTGGTACACAACCAATGCTCGAAATATAAAATGGGTACACAACTAATAAACAATGAATGTAACGGGCACACAATTAAGTCCCGATAAATCAAGTATGGGTATACTACCAATACCCTATAAAATATTTATTGGGCACACAACCAATACCCGATAATAATATAAATGCATTGGATACACAACCAATATCCAATAATTATAAATGGGCACACATTTAAGGCCCGAATAATTTCTAATGGGCACACAACCAATGCCCAACAAAAAAGAGATTGGGAACACAACCAATTCCCAATAAATGTAACAGGCACACCACCAAACATGTGAAAATATAGATATCATATTCATAATCAGCCTGCATACAAACAGGATAAAATGAATTGTACACATCTTGGGGCAATTATGAAATAAATGAAAAGAAAAAGCTTGCCCTCGATTTTGGATACTCGACCACTGAGAGTACAGATGGAATACTCTTCCAACACTGAACAGGCTGAGCAGGGACTGATGGACACCTTTGAACAGACTTCCACGCTGCTGTTCCCAACACTCCCGATACAGCTCACAAAATGTTGTCTGAAAATATTGCACCACAATGTCAAATAATGGAGAAAATAACTTAAAATGAGAAAGCAATATTTTAAACAGACTCAGCTTGATTCTCTGCCAATGGAAGCCTGCGTTCAGCAAAAAGCAAAGCACTGCGCACAGACATAAAATATCGTGGCATGCCCCGGGTAGGATGGACATGTACACCATCATCAGCAGCAAAATGTTCTGTAAAGCGCAAGTTAAAATTGTTCCGTGAGTGAGTCCAGAAAATAAGTTGACGAGACGTTCTGCAATGTGCTGAAATGAGAGCATTTGCCTGGCGAGCACGCATATTAAACATGTTGTCATTTCGTCTTTGCAGTATTTCCGCAATGATCACCAGTTTGCTTCCAGAATTAAGAATTGTGGCTGCAAGATCAAACAAAGCTTGCATTATGCCTTCAACAGACAAGGACAAATCACACAGATCATTACTTCCAGCTTCTACAAAAGTAACATCAATGTTTAGCTCAGAGACAAGGTATGTAGCTTGTGACAAGGACTTGGATTTGTTAGTTGGCAGGAGAATTCCTCCACTTACACCATGCCAGTAAATTTGTATCCTATTGGAGGATAAATTTAAATTATGTTTGTGATTTGAGGCACACCAGAAGTGAAAACGTTTAACAAACGAGTGCCCCAGCAACAAAACTGAGGTAGACATTGTACAAATCCTTGTCACAAAAAAGATGCTATTGGTATCTTATCAAATTAGCGTACCCACGCTATGAAAGTAGGTCAACCACGCTATACATAAAAACAAAGATAAAAGGGATGCTGATTAAAATTAATGAACGCACCAATCAATAAAATAATATATTTGACGTTATTCGTCAGCTGTAAAGCAAATAACACCCATAATAAATGAAATATTCGCTCACAGAAATATTCAGTGAAAAAATTAAGAAGTGACGCTACGGCACTACGAAAGTAGGTCAACACAACAAAGGAAAAAATGTATCTTTATATATTTATCGAAATTATCTGTACCGTGTAAAACCCCTGTTAAACAGAGTAAAGATAAAGCAAAATCTGCTATGATACGGTTTACTCGGAACCCAAAAGTCCAAATATTCACAATAAAGCAATAAAAATTGCTTTTTTTGAAACAGTGATCTGCGCAGTGATGAATCCTGTTGAAGAGTGATGCAACTTCCGTATAATAGAATAGGTTACACTGCAGTAAGTAAATTCGATATCAAAGGTTTCACACCAGTATGCTTAACAAAAGGGGAAGTACGCTACAAATATAAATCAATTTATAAATCCTGCGTCTTATAAATTATAATTTTATATGTTTCCAATCCAGTTTGAAACCACCGGTCAAAATCGCATGATCGATACCCACGCTTTCTATACTTTGGCCACTCTATCGTATCCTACATAGTGGCAATACCCAGCAGTCAGCTGTATTATTTCTGTTCACATGCCATAGTGTTCAATGTCATCTCTTGTTACAAACCCCAGCTTTTGGCATTTATATCATGGTCCTTACAATAACAGGTTATTTATTTGGCGCATGTCCAGGTTCGTGTCCTTTGTAACAATAACGACGGTATCTTCCAAATGAATGTTGATCCGTAATAATGAAAATAATTGTTGTTAACCTACAAATTGACAATATAAACGTAATGCAATTGTCATTAACCACTTGATTTACGGACACAACATTATTTAGTTTAAGTGTTTCAGGCTCGTTTAAATGGACTCGTTCACAGTGGGGCAAATGACACTTTCCAAAAATAACATTTTATTAGATTCAAAAAAGAATGTTAGCATTACATTTAAACTTTCAAAATAATAATCCGGATTAAAAAAAACGTAAAACTATATATTCGTTTATTGACAATCATTAATCCAAATCAGATTTTTAAGCGTTTGCAAGTTCAAAAACCTGCTTGGTGTAGTGGTAGTGAGTTTGCTTTTGCTTCTAGATGTCGTGGGTTCGAATCCTCGATACCAATGGCATTTTGTATATGTTCATTTACTTTGTTACCATAATTCTATTAAATTATTCGCATCTTTTTTAAAACACGATTTCCAAAAAAGTTATTTTTGCCGTAAATCTGAATCAATATAAATTTTGGATCCACAGAAGACAAATTGCAGCTGGTTTTGTTTGCGTTAAAACAAATTTAGCTGTCAAAGTGATGACAATCAATGAACATATGAAACAATATGTAAACTTTCGCACCTGTATATTTTGGTTTGATTATTATAGAAATGACCGGAGTTTTGGGCTATGAGCACAACGAAATACATTTGTTGACTTCAGTCGGGCGTAACTCAGAACTGTTGGGTGCTTAAAGGGATGAGACTCTATTAACATACCAACCAGGTCAGCATGGTCGGAACCCGCGGTATATTCAATTTTCATTACATAATATATCGTGGGAGAACTGTTTTTTCCCTATTAATATTGATTAACCGACTTAGAACTTTGATCGTGTGAAGATCCGCCTTCATGTTGATTAGGTCCGTCGATATAGTTCCGACTTAGAACTTTGATCGTGTGAAGATCCGCCTTCTTGTTGATTAGGTCCGTCGATATAGTTCTATATCGCCTGAAATACTAGTATACATAACTCCAAAGTACTTGATTTATATTGTTTACTGGTAATGTGTGGCATCGAGGGAAAAACAATGCATGGGTTGTGAATGAATGATTGGGAATGTTTCTCTACGCTATTAGCGATATGTTATTATGTGCGCGCGATGCCAGATTTACAATATTAATCTTATAACATACCAACTGAGTGCAATTGTCTACATTATTTGCCTTTTCAAAATTGTCATTAAAAAAATCATTCCAGGTGGAAATTCCCGCCAAGTGACAACTTTAACGAATACCCTTTTTAGAAATACATGTATTTTTTTTAAAGCGTTGAAATAAAGGAGTATTTGCCAAATATACTAATTTCAATATCTTTGAAAATAGGAATTTACATTTGTTTATGTTTATTGTTTCAGTCATTTATTTTACGGTTCCTAGCGGGTACGATTGTGTGTGGCTGTAATAAGATCAGGTTGTTGTCACCTGATAACGCGCCCCACACATGTGGTTAAATGAAAACAAAGCAAGTGATTTCACCCCCTTCATCAGTCGAGATCCGCGTACCTTGAGCATATTGGACATCTCCTCTCGGCTGATGGAGCCGTTCCCGTCTTGATCGTACATATTGAAGGTCCATTTCAGTTTGGTTTCCGGCTTCTCACTTCCGGACACTCACAAACCCACTATGAACTCTGGTGCAGGGAAACAGTAAACATGGGAGTAAGTAATGATCAAATAGATGTTATTACGACAACTGTTAACATGTTACGGTTAATATAACAGAACGGATTCGAGACCGTTGCCTTTGAGACTTTGATCTGCATTGCTAGTAATTTACGTCTGTGACTATTCAAATTAGTAACGTAGATGCTGAAAGGATAACGGAACCATTAAATAGTATTTCAATCAATAACAATCTTGCAGCGACAGTGACGTTCCATCTATTTATAGTGTGTAGACACCTTAAAGGGGCCTTTTCAAGTTTTGGTAAATTGACAAAAATAGAAAAAATGTTAAAGAATCGCAAATTTTTGTTTTAGTTATGATATTTGTGAGGAAACAGTAAAACTGAACAATTTCCATTCTCTAAAATATCCATTGTATGCATCTTTTGACGATTAAAAAAACTGAAAATTGCAAAGCGTTACAACGCAAAACGATTGTATAACTTGGAGAGTTCTGTTGTTGTCGTTACATTTTGTGTAACTACGAGGAATGCTTTTATGAATTATAAAATACAACAGTTTTGGTATCAGCACGGATGGCCGAGTGGTGTAAGCAATAGACTTTTACCACAGGGGTCATTGGTTCGAGCTCAGTTGCGGGTTACTTTTTTCTTTCTTTACTTGTATATTGTTTTTACTGGAACTTTTTATGTTCAATGCTAACATTTATCAATTATAAAGCATTTAATAACAAACTTCAATACATACCAAAATCTGTGAAAAGGCCCCTTTAAGATACCACTAGGTTTATGGATTGCCTCGTCAAAGGTCACCTACTGTGGCCATAGTCGATTTGCAATACAGAATATTGGTTGAATTTCAAAGGTCAATTGCTGTGGCCATAGTCGACTACCAATCAATAACAATGATGATATTTCAAAGGTCAATTACTGTTGCCATAGTCGACTTGTAATGGCGAAGATTTGTTATATTTCAAAGGACAATTACTCAGGCAAAAGTCGACAATCAAAGAATAACATTGATGATATTTCAAAGGTCAATTACTTGGCCAGAGACGACTTGCACTGATGAACATTGGTGTTATTTCATAGATCAATTACTTTGGCCATAGCCAACTTGCAATGATGAACATAGGGGATATTTTAAAGGTCAATTATTGTGGCCATGGTCGACTTGCAATAAAAAACATTGGTGATATTTCAATGGTTAATTACTGTGTCCATAGTCGACTAGCATTAAATAACATTGATGACATTTCAAAGGTCAATTACTGTGGCAATAGTCGACTTGCAATAGCGAACATCGGTTGTATTTTAAAGGGCAATTACTGTGGCCATATTCGACTTGCAATAAAGAACATCTGTAATATTTCAAAGGACAAATACTGTGGCCATAGTCGACACGCAATAAATAAATTTGATAATATAAAATAATTCGCATTTTTTATATACGATTACAAAAAAAAATTTTTTTGCCGTAAATCTGATTCAATATACATTTTGGATTCACAGAAGACAAACTGCAGATGGTTTTATTTGCGTTAAAACAAATTTAGCTGTCAGATTGACGACACTCAATAAACATATGTTAACTTGCGCAACTGTATTATTTGATTTTATTATTATAGAAATGACCGGAATTATGGGCATTTGAGCACAACAAAATACATTTGTTGACTTCAGTCGGGCGTAACTCAGAACTGTTAGGTGCTTAAAGGGATGAGACTCTACAAACATACCAACCAAGTCATCATTGTCGGAACCTGCGGTATATTCAATTTTCATTACATCATATATCTTGGGAGACCCCATTAATTGATTCACCGGCTTTAAACCAAACCAATGGTCATATATATTAATTACGACAACTTTTAACTGGTTACGGTTAATATAACCAAACGGATTCGAGCCCGTGGCCTTTCAGACTTTGATCTGCATTGCTAGTAATTAATGTCTGTGACTAATCAAATGAGTAACTTAGATGCCGAAAAGATCACGGAACCATTAAATAGCATTTCAATCAAGAGCAATCTTACAGCGACAGTGACGTTCCATCTATATATAGTATGTAGACACCTCAAAGGGGCCTTTTCGCGGTTTGGTTTATTGACACACAAAACTTGTTTAGAAATCGCAAAGTTTCGTTGTACTTATGATATTTGTGAGGAAACAGTACTACTGAATATTTCCTATGCTCTAAAATATCCAATATATGCATCTTTTGACGATTAAAAAACCTGAAAATTGTAAAGCGTTGCGACGCGAAACGATTTTATAATTTGGAGAGTTCTGTTGTTGTCATTATATTTTGTGATACTACGAGGATTGCTTTTATGCAGTATAAAATACAACAGTTTTGGTATCAGCACGGATGGCCGAGTGATGTAAGCGATAGACTTTTACCCCAGGGGTCAGTGGTTCGAGCTCAGTTGCGGGATACTTTTTTTCTGTCGTTTGTTGGATATTGTTTTTTTACTGGAGCTTTTTAGATCCAATGCTAACATATATCAATTATAAAGCATTTAATGACAAACTTCAATTCATACCAAAATCTGTGAAAAGGCCTCTTTAAGACACCACTAGGGTTATGGATTGCCCCGTCAAAGGTCAATTACTGTGGCCATAGTCGATTTGCAATAGAGAATATTGGTGGAATTTCAAAGGTCACTTGCTGTGGCCATAGTCGACTACAAATGAATAAAATTGGTGATATTTCAAAGGTCATTTACTGTTGCCATAGTCGACTTGTAAAGGCAAAGATTTGTTATATTTCAAAGGACAATTACTCTGGCAAAAGTCGACAAGCAATGAATAACATCGATGATATTTCAAAGGTCAATTACTGTGGCCAGAGACGACTTGCATTGATGAACATTGGTGTTATTTCATAGATCAATTACTTTGATCATAGTCGACTTGCAATAATGAACATAGGGGCTATTTTAAAGGTCAAATATTGTGGCCATGGTCGACTTGCAATAAAGAACCTTGGTGATATTTCAATGGTTTATTACTGTGGCCATAGTCGACTAGCATTGGATAACATTGATGATATTTCAAAGGTCAATTACTGTGGCAATAGTCGATTTGCAATACCGAACATTGGTTGTATTTCAAAGGGCAATTACTGTGGCCATATTCGGCTTGCAATAAAGAATATCTGCAATATTTCAAAGGACAAATACTGTGGCCATAGTCGACAAGCAATGAATAAATTTAATAATATACAATTATTCGCATTTTTTTAAATACGATTTCCAAAAAGTTTTTTTTGCCGTAAATCTGAATCAATTAGAATTTTGGATTCACAGAAGACAAACTGCAGCTAGTTTTATTTGCGTTAAAACAAACTTAGCTGTTAGAGTGATGACACTCAATAAACATTTGAAACACTATGTAAACTTGCGCATTTTTGTATTTGGTTTGATTATTATAGAAATGACCGGAGTTATGGGCATTTGAGCACAACAAAATACATTTGTTGACTTCAGTCGGGCGTAACTCAGAACTGTTAGGTGCTTAAAGGGATGAGACTCTACAAACATACCAACCAAGTCATCATTGTCGGAACCTGCGGTATATTCAATTTTCATTACATCATATATCGTGGGAGAAATGTCTGAGGTTTCTTCCCATTAATATTGATACACCGACTTAAAACCAAACCAATGATCGAATAGATGTAATTACGACAACTTTTAACAGGTTACGGTTAAAGGGGCCTTTTCACGTTTGGGTAAATTGACAAAATTGAAACAAAGTTGTCTCAGATTCGCAAATTTTCGTTTTCGTTATCTTCTAATTCTTCTTTGCGTTCGCGCTACACAATCATGCCAGTTTCTGCAATGAATGTTGCAGTCCGTCTTAGATCTTCCAGACCTCCATACAGTTTTCTGTTGAGGGTTGTGTCTTCGGACCAATCCGCAGCTCGCTCCTGATCGTGTCTTTTGCATCTTTGAAGAACATGTTCAGCAGTTTGTTCCTCTTCTCCACATGGACAGAGTGGTGAGGGTACCAGCTTGCATTTTCTGTACAAGTGGGCATTCAGTCTGTTGTGTCCTGAGCGTAGTCGAACCATCACTACTTGTTCTGCTCTGTTAAGCAGGTGATAAGCATCTTGCTCTTGCTGGGGCCTGGTGATTGCCTTTATGATGCTGACTTTCTCTCTGTATGTAACCTGGGTATTTGGTTGCTCTGTGTTTGCTCCCTGTTTAGCTAGTTGGTCAGCCTCCTCGTTTCCTGACACTCCACAGTGGGCAGGTATCCACTGGAGTGCTATGTTGAGGTTATTGCTGAGTCTTGTCATAAGTTTAGCTAGTTTTGGGGAGGTGTTGTTTGTCAGAGCTTCAAGGACTGATCTTGCATCTGTGAGGAAAACTACTGAGGTGGTATCTTCAGGTGAGTTCTCAATCATAGAGGCTGCCTTCATGAGTCTCAGCTTTGTAATTGCTGCACCTCTTTCCTGTGGCCATGAAAAGTGTTTCATTTCTGCCTGATGGATATCTGATGAGGATCCCAGCTCCTCCGTCTTCAACGGCTCTAGTAGCTGATCCGTCTGTGTATACATGTGTCCACAGATCTGATGGGAAATCCTAGTTTATGATGGCTAAGGTATGACTTCTTTTCAGGATTTCATTTTGTGCTTCTGAATCAAGTAGGGGGACAGTAAGTCTGATTTGTACTTTTGAAAGATCATTTGCTGTTGGATTAACAATGTCTTCAGAGCTGAGTGGAGTTGTTTGAGTGTCCAGCTGTTGTGCAAACTGTCTGTTAAGTGTCTTCACTTGGTGTACAAAGCTACCTCTCTTCAGCCGGTTTTTAGTACCTTCAGTAAGTCTAGCTTTTATTGGATGGTCAGGTAGGGATTTGAACTTTTCAGCCTGTAGTAGTACTTTAGTTTGTCTTCTTTCATGCAGTGGCTGTATACCAGTAAGTTTTTCCATGAAGGCAATGGGTGTCGACTTGGTGGCCCCTGTTATGATTCGCAGTGCTTGGTTCTGTACCTTGTCGAGGGCTTGCTGGTTGGTCTTGGCTGTAGTGGACCATGCTGCTGAGCTATATTCCATTGTGGGTCTCACTGTGCCCTGGTATATGGTTTTCAATATTTGCTCATTAGCACCCCATGTTGTTTCAGCAAGTTTGCGCATCAAAGCAAGTTTCCTTCTGGCGGTTCCTTCAATACGGCTGATATGTGGCTTCCAAGTTTGCCTCTTGTCAAATGTGACTCCTAGGTATGTAGCCTCATCTTCTTCCTTCAGCTGTGTCCCTTCCATCATGATCTTTCCAGCTCTTTGCTTTGTGGACATGGTGAATAGTGTTGTGGATGATTTTTTTCTTGTTAATGGAGACACACCAGTCATTGGCCCATGCTGTAAGCTTGTCTATGGCTCCCTGCATTCTGTATGTGGCCGTGGTTGCATGTTCTTCCTTACACCATAGCACCAAGTCATCTGCATAAAGTGCGGCTTTTACTCCCTTTGGTAGCTCAGACACTATGTCATTGATGAAAAGCACAAAGGGTGTTGGAGATAAGACTCCACCTTGGGGGACTCCATGGCGCAGTAGGAACTTCCTGCTTTTTGTTTGGTTCAGACTAACCCTGGCTCTCCTGTTATATAAATATGCCTTGATCCAGCTCAGCATGGATCCGTCAACTCCGTTCCTCATAAGTTTCACTTGTAAACCATCAGTCCAGACTTTGTCGAACGCCCTTTGAAGGTCAATCCAGACTGTCAAGACTACCTTCTGTTCTTGAAATGCGTCTTCGACCTCTTGTGATAAGTAAGTAGTCTGGTCTTCAGTTGAGCGAAACTGTCGGAAACCTGCCTGTTGGGGTGCCAGTAAATCATTGGTCTCCAGATACCACTTGAGGCGTGCATTAACAATCCTCTCCATTGTCTTGTGGATAGGAATCATGGTAACCTCTTTCCAGATTTGGGGAAGTTTACCTTGTTTCCAGCTGTAATTGTATATGTCAAGGAGTTTGCGCATTGCTGTCTTGCCTAGATGAATTAGCATTTCGTTGGTAATTCCATCGGGTCCTGGTGATTTCTTTGCTTTCAGTTGTCTGATGGCTGAAGCTCGTGCATGGTCAGTTCCTGATTCATAGATGTTGATGATTCACGTCTTGCTCTCCTATCCCTCTGTTCTTTTCTAGCTTCTCGTTGTCGCTCTCTGTTGGCATGAATATCACTGACATCTTTGTAATTTTTGGCAAACACATTTGCAGTTTGTTTTCCAGTTAACAGCTCTCCGTTCTCCTCCAAAGTTACTGAGCCCCTCGCATTTTCATTGTCATCATTCAGTTGCTTTGTAAGTCTCCACAACTTGCGTCCATCTCGTTCTAAGTTAAAAGATGCAGTTTTCCTTCTCCAGCTTTTCCTCTGAGCTTCAAGTTTGCATCTTAAGAATTTTGCCTTTGCATGCTGTAGAGACAGATTGGCTTCTTGTGAGGGATTGGATTCATCCTTCTTCTACCCTGGCTTCTGATAACTTGTTCTGCAACTCTTCCAATTCTTCACTCCAGTATGGCTTTTACTCTTTTCTTGCCCCTCTAGGTATAGCTTCTTGTGCAGCCTTGAGTATGCTGTTGTTGAACTCCTTTACAACTTGGTTTATGTCCCTACCATCAACTCTAATGTCTTTACACAGGATGTCTGTCTCAGATTGGTACAAGGTCCAGTTGGCCTTCTTGTAGTTCCCTCTGGGTAGAGTTGAAGAAGTAGAGTCAGTATGTTCCAGAATGATGTGGACTGGGCGGTGGTCGCTTCCTCCTAGTTGTTCTGCTACTTTCCTCTTGACATGGCCATGTATGTCAGCTGTACAGAAAGCAAGATCAGGAGTTGAAGTAGTGTGCCAACTTCTAGAGTAAAAGGTTGGAAGGTCATCAGGCTTGTTGATTAAATTAAAGTTGTTATCATCTTGCCAGGTCTCCACTTCTTCTCCACGTTTATCTATGTGGTCATATCCCCAGCTTTGAGAGTGGCTGTTGAAGTCACCAACTACCATGAAGTTTTCACTGTCAGTTGGGATGTTTTCTAGGGATAGATTTTTGTCATTTGGAGAGTACATGTTCACAAGTGTCAAACTAAAATCTTTATTTCTGAGGCTCAGAACTTGGAATTCAGAGTCGTCCATGTGCGTTTTAGTCTGGACAGCATTGATGTTGTTCCTGACTAATGTCATGATTCCTCATTTTTTCTACCAACCCTGTCGTTTCGGAAGCACTGATATCCTCTGATCTTAAAGGATTTTGTTGGTTGAAGGTGAGTTTCTTGTATGCAACAGACATTTATGTTTTCCTCATGAAGGGTATGTTCTAGCTCAGCCTTCTTGTTGAACACTCCCTCTGCATTGCAATGCATCACTGTAAAGTGTTGCTGTTTGACTTTTCTCATCATTGGCTTGTTGAAGCCTGTTCTTCTCCTCTTGGTGTTTTTGAAGGAGTGACCCCCAGTAGCTTTGGGTGGACTCTGTCGAGGCACAGAGCCCGGCACTGAATCTCCCTGGAGGGATCCCAAAGACTCAGCACCACATCGTTGATAACTAGTAGATTGTATAGTCATTGCGGAAATTACATGATGCTGTGGTTTGTTAAGAGAGTGACAGTTGGCCCAGCATCTCTGATTTCAACACTCTAGGTTTTGGTCAGGTTACCCCTCCTTTAGCCTTTGTCGAGCCAACGACGAACTGCAAGGCAGTAGTGTATTTCTGTCAGGTTGTTTTCCTTTAGCCTTTGTCGATCCAACGACGGACTGCAAGGCAGCAGCGGTTTTCTGTCGGGGTATCATCCCTTAGCCTTTTCCTCTCCCAAGGCATCCACAAGGCAGTGGAGCTATTTGACCCATAGCTGGGAACTAGGTTTACAAAACTGCAGAGCATGTCCCCGCGCCGGGGGGTCATGCAAGTCCAGTATCTAGGGGCCTAGTTTCCTCCGAGACCTTGTGGTTTAGCCTGGGGCCGCAAGGTGCCCAGTTACCATCCATCACCTCGCAGAGGATCCCATTTCTGGGCCACAGCGGTCTTGATGCATGAGAGGCTATGCCTGGAAGAGGGAGACTGAATATGCTCCCCTTTTCCCAGCATACGCTGGTATCCAGGTGTGAGGCTGTAAGCGAGATACATAAAGCACACACTTAGAGCAACACAAGTTGCGCATCATACACCCATTACGACGGATGTTTTCGTTATGATATTCGTGAGGAAACTGTAATACTGACAATTTGCCATGCTATAAAATAGCCATTATATGCATCTTTTGACGATTTAAAAACCCGAAAATTATAAAGCGTTGCAACGCGAAATGAATTAATAATTTGGAGAGTTCTGTTGTTGTCGTTAAATTTGTGAAACTACGAGGATTGCTTATATAAAGCATACAATACTTCTGGCATTGCATTCGGAAGAATGACCGAGTGGTCCAAGTGGCAGACTTTTTACTCCAGGACTCCAGGGGTCAGTGGTTCGAGCCTTGTTGAGGGTTATCTTTTTTTCTTTTTTAAATTTTATTCTTGCTTTTTAGCTAGAGCTTTTTGTATTCAATGTTTACATTTATCAATATAAAGCATTTAATGACAAACTTCAAAACATGCCAAAATCTGTGAAAAGGCCCCTTTAATATAACCAAACGGATTCGAGCCCGTGTCCTTTCAGACTTTGATCTGCATTGCTAGTAATTAACGTCTGTGACTAATCAAATGAGTAACTTAGATGCCGAAAAGATCACGGAACCATTAAATAGTATTTCAATCAAGAACAATCTTGCAGCGTCAGAGTAACGTTCCATCTATTTATAGCATGTAGACACCTTAAAGGGGCCTTTTCACGTGTTGGTAAATTGACAAAATAAAAAAATGTCGACAAGCAATGAATAAATTAGATAAAATTTCACATGTCAATTATGATTACCATGTATAACTTGTAATTATGAACATAAATGATATTTTATAAGTCAATTAATGTCGCCTTAGGCGACTTGCTTTATGATCATTTGTTTTGTTCATGGTGGTAATAGACGACATGTTTAAATGAATGTTAATTGGTATTATTTCAAATGTAAATAATTATTTAATAGTCAGCATTTGTGGCTATGGACGACAAGTTAGAAAGAAATAATAACTTACTCCAATTGTTAGTCATTGTGGCCATGAATGACTTCTGGTGGCATTTTGATAGCCAACCAATGTTTGAAGATTTAAGGAAAACGATTAAGAACTAGATCTAGATGCTAGCGTTTAATTTTAATAATAAGTCCATTGCCACAGCAAATGCCTTGAATTGAATGCACGAGTCATACCCAGTGCCACTCTGTTAGTATATACATACATGCCTCAGTCTACTCAGTCCATTGCTAGCGCTCATCACATGCACGCGCTTTATCAAGTTGCCTGATTATATATGTATTATGGATGTACATTAAACGTTTAAATCATACGTGTAGTTTATTAAGTACACCATACACATCCATATTCGACCATTGAAGATAGAAGACAAGTAACAGTGAATACCATTTCACTCGTATTTTAGAATGTAATTTATGTTATCACTATTTACAAAGACCTATAGGTATTTGCTATTTACGTTATATCTTTTAGTCCTCCGACGTCTTTCTCGGCTATGACCATAAAACTAAATCTACCAAAGCCGGTCTTTCTCGACTTTGGCCATACAACTAAATCTTTCATAGCCGAAACAGCCTATGGCGTGCAGAAAATGGAAAAGAGTGTTTTCCAATATACATTATATAGCCTAAAGTAAATAGAGAGGAACTGTTTCAGATGCTTTTTTGTCAAGTAAATATTCGATTGAAACGTGTAATATTATTTTGAACTCGCGAGGTTCATTAAACGCTTAGTTTTAGTGAATGAACGGAGTAAAATATTTGTGAAATAATTAATTGAACATTAATTTGCATTTCTAGTTTCGCTTTGCATATGTTGAACGTGTGAAGATGGCGGAGAAAGGATCGGATTTATTTTATGACGTTTGCTGCGATATTTGCGAAGAGAAAAATGTCAATAAGCAAGCCATGTTTTATTGTCAAAAATGTTCGAAAGGCCTTTGTGACGACTGTTTAGGGCTTCACAAACAGTTTTTTACAAAGCATGTCGCGTATGGAAGAGAAGAGATGGATAAATGGCCTTCTACAACAAAATCGTTCGATGACATGCAGTTCTGTCTACATCATCCTGATCGTCTGATAGAGATGTATTGTGAAGATCACGGTAAATTATGTTGCTCCATGTGTCACTTCCATGAACACAGGTAAGCTATATTATTTCTGTATAACATTAAGTTACAGATTTTAAACATTTTGGAAGACTAACCCGTTGCTGTAAAATAAAATGCCAACCCTATTAAATGTATGGACAGTGTAAAACATATAAGGTAATAAGGTATAGTCAACACGTACTTATTGATTAAAGTGTACATTAGCTTTGTCGCGGTTATTGATTTCATATGCTCCACTTAGTAAATAATTTTGAAATCGGAAGTACATATACAAGTTCGATATCTTGACATTTATTTAATAAACTGTTCAAGCTCATAACTAGTTTTACACACATATTTCGGTCGGTTAACAGTAAAATCAAGGCTTCCAATAAGTGTATGCTTTATTTTTTGCAGTAGTATAGTTGAATAATAAGTAGTATAACATAGATTAAATATCTATAGATAGAGTTTCATTATTTGTTTAATAGTATTTCACGAAAAAGAGTTAAATTACACAACATTTATTTTATGCTTTCCGGTGGTTTATAGAGAAATATCAGTTAATTAAAACTGATAATTTCACTGTTTCAAACAATGAAAATTATCAGTGAAAATTATCGATAATTTTCACTGTTTACTGTGAAATGACGTCATTTTTTGACGAAATGACGTCATTATCTCAGCGAAATTCTTTAGTAAAACTCTTTAACAATGTATATAAACGATGAAAAAAAGCATAAAATAAAAAGAAAAATTGTTGGGTTTGGTTGATTATTGATTTTAATTCACTCGTGATCATATAAAATATATATTTTCACTCGTGGCTGCGCCACTCGTGAAAATATTATTTTCTATGATCACTCGTGAATTAAAACCGATAATCCACCGAAACCAACAAATATCCTCTATTTGATGTTTTTATTATATTCCGATTAGACCAATATCACGCTGAATTCTGTATCTGTGTATATTAACATAGAATACCCCGGTAATGATGTAGCATTAATATTTAAGGAGAGTTTTTGAGACAACACCTTTTTTGAGCGATATTGTGAGCAAATGCAATAAACGAAATTATTTTATGAAAAAACAAATATCATATATAAATATAAAAAAAAATCAACAAGAATTATTCAGAAAATGTCAAAGTAGAAACAAATGCTAGAAAAAGTGATTTTACTGTTATTAAAGGTCAATATATATTTAGCTTTTAAGTACAAGTAAAAATTAAATTTCTCATATTTAAATAGAAATAAGCTGACATTAGAATGAGTTTAAATGTACCACCTTTTTTACGCCTGCTTTTAAGACTAAACTATAACAGTAGCTATACTTAGTATATTACTGTTTATGATGACCTAGATCGCAAGACGACAATACTAACTAGAAATGGCGCGGCATAGGCCGACGCGTATCCCCACGCCGCATGTTTGACCCAGGGGGCGCCCCAGGGTTGATAATGGGACCATGCATAGTTGATATTGACCGTATTGTCATAAGATATGTTCAGTACCAATTTGAAGTAAATCGGTGTAGAAATGAAGAATTTATAGTAAAAGGCAATTTTGGGTGGGCGTGGTCTATGTGGGCGAGGGCGCCCCAGGGTTGATAATGGGACCATGCATAGTTGAGATTGACCGTATTGTCATAAGAGATGTTCAGTATCAATTTGAAGTAAATCGGTGTAGAAATGAAGAAGTCATAGTAAAAGGCAATTTTGGGTGGGCGTGGTCTATGTGGGCGGGGGCGCCCCAGGGTTGGTAATGGGGCCATACATAGTTGAGATTGACCGTATTGTCATAAGAGATGTTCAGTATCAATTTGAAGTAAATCGGTGTAGAAATGAAGAAGTTAATGTAAAAATGTAAAATAACTTAGAAAAATGAGTGAAAATCTCTGACCTGGCCCCACCCCAACCCCCATAACTTTTGACCCAGGGGTCAGATCAAAATTCCAAATAGTGCAGGGTCGCATATATGCTCATAGATACCATGTGTGTAAGTTTCAAGGTTCTAGTGCTTATATTGTAGGAGGAGATAGTGGCCAGGACGGACGGACAGACAGACGGACGGACGGCGGATATAACCACAATATCCCCACGCTTTTCAAAAAGCGTGGGGATAACTTATGAAGATCGCAGCCATCTAATTAAATATATCAGAATCTTTAACAAGATTTGTATGTGAAACCTGAATGTCCCAACCCCCACCCCGACTTTCCGCAAAGTTGCACCTGCGCCATTGAAATTAGATTTCTTGATTCTAGTCATTATTTGACTAGAATAACCGGCATACTATTATTTACTAGTTGTTGACCTCAAGAAATCTTTTTAGGGAAAACCAATTGCATCGAACTTCCCATTTGTATTTAAAGAATAACAATGGCATCATTCTAAACGATTATATAATCATTAACTTGTGTACAACTACATTGTGTATACTGTCGATTTCACCATATGGTGACGGAGCAATTGCAAATTTCGTTCAGTAAGTATAAAGAAATAAAATTTAAATTTGCTGTCTGACAAAACGAAAGTTGGCACATTTTTATGTCCCCCACCACTATAGTGGGAGACATATTGTTTTTTGCCCTGTCTGTTGGTTTGTGTGTTTGTTTGTTTGCCCCAACTTTAACATTTGCAATAACTTTTGCAATATTGAAGATAGCAACTTGATATTGGCATGCATGTCACGTGTATCTCATGGAGCTGCACATTTTGAGTGGTGAAAGGTCAAGGTCATCCATCAAGGTCAAAGGTCAAATATATAGCTTCAAAGCGGCGCAAAAGGGGGACATTGTGTTTCTGACAAACACATATCTTGTTTTAATATTTTTGCAAAGAAGCGAAATAACACTCATAACAAGTACACTATTCAAAATATCGGTTCATTTATGTAAAAACACAAATCAAAATGAGCAAAATAATAAAGCGTATATAGCGCTTTTCATCGGTAAATTTGGAAACAGTATATTTTAATATGCCCTTCACACCTTTACTCCAAAAAAATCCGTTTTTTTGTTAAACGCCGATAGTTGTAGTCGTAGATGCCGTTGTGCTTCTCTCTTTAAGAAAGATTTAATACTGGCAATCACGCCATGTGTTCATGCTATCGGATGCATTCGGGCGTTTTAACCAAATCCTTTGCTTTTTACATAGCTTATACTGCTATAAGCTAGATCTATCAGCGTTCACGCTGCGATTATCGGCGACCTTAGGCGTCCACACTACGTTCCTTTTGTGACTAGTGCAGGGCTTACTCTTAAAATTAGACCATGGCTAAAATCGACCCCATTTGACTACAAACATATCTATTTTGCTTTCACTATTTCTTCCTTTAAACTCATAAAAAATTATTCAGAGGGAATTATGGCTAAGCAAATTTTTTAGCCAGCGATAACTGCGACTTTTATAGTATACACTACCACTGTAATTAGAACAAGAACGCGACAGTGTCATAATAAAAACCAGGATCGTCGCACAATATTCATGCTTCTGAGAACCAATGCTGTACGTTTCCACAGTGACTCCAGTACAATTGTTCTAGGTCCCCTTCGTGTTCTTCGCGTTTCTATCGCGCTGCTTTTGCGTTTATGTCAAACCTGGCGTTGTAGCCAAGACGCCGTAAAAATGTCAAACGTTGTCGCGGTAAGGTCGCCGCCTCATGCGGCGTTATAGGCTTTTTAATGCAACCTTCTTTTGTTCTCACGAGGACCCCCCGTTCTTGCCGATCCTACCGCATCCTGGGTCGCGTAAGAAAGCAGTTAAAATGCCATTGTGGTATGCCGGAGGTATAAGCGCGTTTTATTTTTAGCTCGACTATATATATATATATATATATATATATATATATATATATATATATATATATATATATATATATATACATATATTAATATATAGTGGAGCTATCCTACTCACCCCGGCGTTGACGTTAGCGTTGGAAAATGTTAAAATTGCGTACCACCTCAAATATTGTATATGTACCTTGTCATATTGCTTTTAAATTTTGCATACTTCTTTACCAACATGACCCCAATCTAAAAACGAGAGCAGATAAATGTATCAAGCATTTTGTAAAAATTATGGCCCCTTTTCACTTAAAATATGCATATTATTGACAAATCTATGTCAAAGTTTGCGTACCACCTCAAATATACTATATGCCCCTTTACATATTGCTTTCATATTTTGCATACTTCTTTACCAGCATGACCCCAATCTATAAACTACAGGATAGTATAGCATCATTTCTCTAATTATCATTTTATAGATATAATTATCATCATTGTTAATTTCAGATCTTGATCATTGTCGATGGAAATAAAGATCCTGAAGCAAATAGTTGATACTTATTTATGATCAAGACTGTGAAGACGACACCATGCCTGCAGTAAAGTGTCCGTTCCCTGACTGTGCCTACACAACAGCCGATCTAGATCCGGCCATCGTTGCGGCACTCATAACTGCCCACAGCGCCGTACACACATTGGCACCTGCCAAAACAGCCAGAGTAGAGAAAGTCAAGCGTCCTACAGTTACCGCCGCTGAATCCAGCGAGGACTGGGCCTACTTTCTCTCACGCTGGAATGATTATGTTGCTGCCACCAAACTGGATGGTCGAGACAAAGTGATCCAGTTGTTGGAATGTTGTGATGAACCTCTTCGGAGAGACCTAACGAGAACAACAGGTGGCAATCTAACTGACAAATCGGTGGACAATGTATTGGCAGCAATTCGTAAGCTAGCAGTGCGTGAAGAAAACACAATGGTGGCAAGAGTGACACTCCACAACATGAGACAAGATCGCGATGAATCTGTCCGCAACTTTGGTGCACGTCTGAGAGGACAGGCTGACATTTGCAAATTTGTGATTGACTGCAACAATTGTGCCGCCAAAGTTAATTACACTGAAGCAATCATGCGTGATGTTCTCACAAGAGGTGTTGCAGACCCTGACATTCAGCTTGACCTACTTGGTGATAAAAACCAGAACATGTCGCTAGAGGAAGTGTTCCAATTCGTGGAAGCCAAGGAAGCAGGAAAAAGGTCAGCTTCGAGACTTTTAGACTCCCATGCTGTTGGAGCAGCCACCAGTTACATGAAGCAGCAACAGTCCAGCAGAGACACCCAAGAAGCTTGCTCCTACTGTGGCAAACGTGGCCACGGAAAGAAAAGAACTGCACAGGAACGCAAGACTCAGTGCCCAGCTTATGGCCACAGGTGTGCACAATGCAGACGTGAACACCACTTTGAGAGTGTGTGCCGTAGTGTGGACAATCCAAGGCGCCCTTCACACACTCAGCCCAAAAACCTTGACAAGGAAAGTGCTCTGTTTGACGCATTATGTACTGTAGATTCCTCTCAAATACACCATCAGGATGTGAACATTGTGAACAATAATAAACACAGCATCCCGCTTGATCATCATGTCTATGACAACCTGTCTGACACTTGGATTCGCAGAAGCTCTAAGCCTCAACCATTCGTAAGAGTGTCTATACAGGCTCTTCCAGAGGACTACTTGGCACTTGGCATCAATCTTCCTAAACCGTCTCTAGCTACAGTGATACCGGCTATGGCTGATACCGGATGCCAGAGCTGCCTTGCCGGTCTCAAAGTTGTCCATCACCTTGGGTTACGTGAATCTGACCTAATCCCTGTGACAATGCGCATGCACACAGCGAACAACGATGGCATTAAAATTCTCGGTGCATTATTATTGCGGATGTCGAGCAAGGACTCTAGTGGTCAAGTAGTTGAAACCAGGCAGATGACATATGTTACTGACTCATCGGACAAACTTTTTCTGAGTCGAGAAGCCTGTATCAATCTTGGTATCATCACAGACAACTTTTCGGAAATCCATGCCTCACAGCAATACAGTGCAGCAGCATTGAATGGTGAGGACAAAGCTCCATGTGGATGCCCTGCCCGTCAACTTCCGCCAGCTCCACCTAGTACATTACCATGCTCACCGACAGAAGAGAATCGTGTCAAACTTCAACAGTACCTCCTTGAGTTCTACAAAGCCAGCACCTTTAACACATGTGAACATCAAACACTTCGTCTGATGGACAGTCCGCCAATGAAACTTCTGGTAGATCCCAACGCTAAACCAGTTGCTTACCACACACCGGTACCAGTTCCAATCCACTGGCGAGATGCAGTCAAGGCAGGTCTTGACCAAGACGTACGACTTGGCGTCATTGAGCCTGTCCCTATTGGTGAGCCTGTCACTTGGTGCCATCGAATGGTTGTGTGTGCAAAGAAAAGTGGACAGCCAAGACGCACTGTTGATCTGCAGGCCCTTAATGCTCATGCCACACGTGAAACACATCACACACCATCACCTTTTCATCAAGCACGATCAGTCCCCCATGGGAAGAAGAAAACAGTCTTCGATGCATGGAACGGCTATCACAGTGTACCCCTGTGTGAGGAAGACCGCCATCTTACCACATTCATCACTCCCTGGGGAAGATATCGCTACAAAACTGCACCTCAGGGCTACATTGCTTCAGGTGATGGATACACCCGACGCTATGATGAGATTGTTGCAGACATCCCTCACAAAACCAAATGTATTGACGATGCATTGCTATGGGCTGATGATCTCGAGGACAGTTTCTTTCAAGCGGTACACTGGCTAGACATTTGCGGTCGAAATGGCATAACACTGAATCCAGAAAAGTTTGTGTTTGGAGCTGATGTTGTGGAATTTGCAGGATTTGAAATTACACGCAACGATGTAAGACCCTGCCAGAGATACTTACAAGCCATCCTTAACTTCCCCACGCCAAAAGACATTACAGATGTGCGTTCCTGGTTTGGTCTAGTAAACCAGGTATCATATGCTTTCAGCATGGCCGAAAGAATGCTACCCTTTAGGGAACTTTTGAAACCTGGCACTCCATTCAACTGGAATGAACATCTCCAGAACGTCTTCGATGAGTCAAAACTACTGATCGCCAGCGAAATAGAAGAAGGTGTTCGTATCTTTGACCCCAAAAGACCCACATGTCTGGCGACCGACTGGTCAAAAGTGGGTATTGGATTCTGGCTCCTTCAAAAGCACTGCACATGCTCAAAGAAGGAACCCTTCTGTTGCCCATCTGGATGGAAGATCACACTTGTTGGCAGCAGATTCACTCATCCAGCAGAGTCTCGCTATGCGCCGGTTGAGGGTGAAGCTCTTGCCGTCGCAGATTCCCTTGACAAGGCCAGGTACTTTGTCCTAGGCTGCGCAGACCTCATCATTGCTGTTGACCATAAGCCTCTTCTCAAGATATTCACAGACCGATCGCTTGAGGACATCTCTAATACTCGTCTAAGAAACTTGAAAGAGAAAACGCTACGCTACAAGTTCCGTATGGTCCACATCCCAGGTGTCAAACATCGCGCCACTGACTGTCTATCACGTCATCCAATCAGTGATGCAGAAAAGCTGATGTTGCCAGATGATGAGACACATATCAATTCAACCTCTGTGTGTCCAGCTAGCCGCAGTACTCTCATGACTGGTTTGAGAATGCAGGAAGATCAGGAAGACTCCATAGATGAATGCGTCATTGCATGTGTTGTTTCATCCCTCAATGCTCTCAACCTTCGATCAGTCACCTGGGACAGAGTTCGCACAGCCACAGCTAGCGATACAGACATGCTAGCATTGACCGACATCATCGAATCTGGTATCCCGGAACACCGTCACCAGCTGCCAGAATCGCTCAGAGACTACTTTCAGTACCGTGAAGGTCTATCTACAGTCGATGGCGTCATCCTATACAAAGACCGTATTGTCATACCACCATCACTGAGAGACGAAGTACTTGAGGCTTTGCACGCAGCTCACCAAGGTGTCACCTCCATGGTTGCTAGGGCAGAGACATCAGTATTTTGGCCAGGAATCACACCTGCCATTACGGCTCTTCGTACCAGTTGCCAACAATGCAACCGTAGTGCACCATCAAATCCTAGCGCACCACCAGTACCTCCATTAAGTCCAGAGTATCCATTCCAGTGCTTATGTGCTGACTATTTCAGCTACCAAGGGCATCATTTCCTTGTTGTAGTGGACCGTTATTCCAACTGGCCAATTGTAGAGCAGTCAGCTAACGGAGCCCAAGGACTGATCACATGTCTTAGACGTATCTTTGTGACATATGGAATACCTGATGAACTTGCCTCTGATGGTGGCCCTGAATTCACTGCTGTAGCCACACGTCAATTCCTGAGTGATTGGGGTGTACACCATCGCCTATCCTCCGTAGCCTTCCCACACAGCAACTGTAGGGCCGAAATTGGTGTAAAGACAGTGAAGCGTCTCCTTATGGATAACACAACTTCCACTGGTGACATAAACACAGATGCCTTCCAGCGTGCCATGCTTCAGTACAGAAACACACCAGACAGGGATACCAAACTCTCTCCAGCCATGTGCATATTTGGCCGCCCCATTCGAGACTTCATACCAATTCCACCTGGAAAGTATAAACCTCATGAAACTTGGTTAAGCACATCACTGGCCCGTGAAGAAGCCTTGCGAAACAGGCACATGCGGTGTGCAGAAAAACTGTCAGAGCACACTCAGAGATTACCACCTCTAGCTGTGGGAGACAATGTTCGCCTGCAAAACCAGATTGGACTCTATCCTCGCAAGTGGGACAAGACTGGCGTGGTAATTGAAGTTCGCCAATTTGACCAGTATGTGGTACGACTTGATGGCTCAAGACGGGTAACCCTTCGCAATAGGAAGTTCCTACGAAAGTATGTCCCCGTTCAACTACAACCACGACGGCTGTCCATTGATAGTGACCTAGCACTCAGGCTACCTGCAGCAACAACTGAAAATCCCACAGGACACTCCATCACACCAGCAGTGACCCCAACACATGCAACCAGATCTACGCCGGCTGCAACCAACACCGGGATCCCAACTCACTCTGCTCCTCACCCTACTGCGTCACCCAGTAAGGTAACGCCAAGCAGCAGTGAGACACCCAGCCGAGGTAACCTGCAGCAGAGTCGTCGTCAGCTAGCCTATACTGAGCCTCCGAGTCCTGACAGTCGACCAGTAGACGTTTCCGTGGACACAGGACCAAGTCGTGAGACACCAAACCGCACAACCCCGCCAACGGACCTGTTGTGCCTTCCAGTCAGACGATCAGGAAGAACTAGAACTGCCCCAGAGTGGCAGAAAGACTATGTCATGTGATTGTTGACAAAGACTCATATAGTTGACCACATCAAAGACATTTGCCTTTTCTTGTTGTTAAAAAGTTCTTTTTTTTCTCTTACTTTATAAGGGAGTAGACCTGGTGGGCTCCAATGTTCCCAGTACTTTTTGTTATCAGTCTTTGTTTCAACTTCAGTTAAAGTGTAATATTATTTCATATGAACATTTCATACCCAAAGACTTGGGGGGAGATACAGGATAGTATAGCATCATTTCTCTAATTATCATTTTATAGATATAATTATCATCATTGTTAATTTCAGATCTTGATCATTGTCGATGGAAATAAAGATCCTGAAGCAAATAGTTGATACTTATTTATAAACAAGAGCAGACAAGTATCAAGTATTTTGTAAGGATTATGACCCTTTTTAACCAGGCTTTCCGAATTAAAAAATCGGTTATTAGATTGGCGAATGCGGGCGGACTGGCAGGCGGGCGGGCGGAACAAGCTTGTCCGGGCTATAACTATGTCGTTCATTGTCAGATTTTAAAACCATTTGGTACATTTGTAAACCATCGTTGGACCGTGTGTCGCGCGAAAGAATGACGTCGATTTCTCCAAGGTCAAGGTCACACTTTGAGTTCAAAGGTCAAAAATTGCCATAAATGAGCTTGTCCGGGCAATAACTATGCCATTCATTGTCCGATTTTAAAATCATTTGGCACATTTGATCACCATCATTGGACGGTGTGTCGCGCGAAAGAATTGCGTAGATATCTCCAAGGTCAAGGTCAACACGACATAAATAGATTAATTTTGAAACAAGGGGGTAACTGTGATGAACAATCAGTAGCAATGCACATTTTGAGTTGTAGTTGTCTCCCATTATCAGACTTTTTTAAAATTGAAAACCTGGTTTCGTGACAATTTTGTCCCTTGTTTCACTAAGAAAATTGAAAATTTGGTTTAGTTTTGTGTTTAGCTCCACTTTTATTCCTAAAGTATCAAAGCCGTTGCAATACTTACTAACTATAATAAGGGGATTGTGCAGGCAAAATTATGTTACTCTGACTGGCATTTTGACAGAATTATGACACATTTTATACTTATATAATTGAACATATGGTTAAGTTTTGTGTGTTGGGCCATTTTACTCCTAAAGTATCATAGCTATAATTGCTTTCAGACTTTGAACACTTGCTAACTATCATAAAGGGGACTATACAGGAAAAGTGACATAACTCTTGTTGTCAGTTTAACGGAATTATGGCCCTTTTTGACTTAGTCACTTTGAATATTTTATTAAATTTTGTGTTTAGATCCACTTTACTTCTACAGTATCAAGGCTATTGCTTTAAAACTTCAAACACTTTCTTATTATCATGAGGTATTGTCACCCTCAAGTTGAATTTCACATTGACCTTTGAATGACATTGACTCTCAAGGTCAATTAATAATTTTTGCTTAAATTGCCATAACTTCTTTATTAATGATCAAATTTGATTCATACTTTGACAAAACAACACTTACCTGACATACCACAATAGACTCCACCCAAACCATCCCCACCCCAGAATCCTCCCCTATTGTGTTTCCTTTTGTTTCTTATTTTTAAAAGATAATCTAATAAATGACCACCCCCTCCACATAATACCCCCTCTAAACTCCCCACCCCTACCCAAAAAGATTTTTTTAACATCGTATAAAACACAAATATTTATTTATTTCATTTTTGAAGGACCATCCCACCCGAGCTATTGCCATCAAACTTGAAATAAAATCTTATTGCTTTGTTTTATGTCCTTACACATGTTCAATACATTGTGGAAAATATATCTGAACTCAGAATCGTCTATAAAGTACAACTTCTTTAAAACATAAGCGATCAGTATGTTTCAATTATGGTCCTCTTCCACTTAGAATATGACTATATTACCTTGACCTTATTGAATATGAACAATTTTCCCATGATGGCTTAGTTATACTGTCAAGCACTCGAATAGTCGCGCGCGCTGTCTTCTGACAGCTCTTGTTCTCCTAGTCGTCCTGGGTTCAAAACTCATTGAATGCGATTATTTTTATTCAAAAAGTTATCACTTGTATAATTATTTATGGGTGTTTCAAGTATAAGTATTCGTCAGATAAATGATTTTAATACGAAATACGAAAACCTTTGTACATGTCCATTTAATATACCCATTCATTTACACATCTTTACCCAGTAACTAACATTATTGTAATTAATTTCTAAGACAGCATAGCAACATATTCATCCTTAAATTAAAACGTAATGTATTATAGGCCCTGTATCAAGCTAGTGCTGATAAAAGACAAATCACAAGCCTTCCATGATGCGGGGGAATTTCATAAAATATGTGCAACTATAACCAATGTTCAACAAGAACTTAAGACTGCAATTGATGATACATAGGAATTTCTGAAGAAACTGCAGGATTCGTACGATAAAGCTTATGATGAAATTAAAGTGTTTCGTCAGAAAATCAACGATATACTTGACGAATTGGAGAGAAGTACAATATATTCCTTGGACACATTGCTGCAAACAATGAAACAGTCTTTAAAAACTGACACAGACAAGTGTTCTAAAGCCACAAACGGTTTGAAGAAAATAAGCGACGCGATCACTTATATTAAAACAGATCAAAACGATCTATCATTTATAGCGTACCAAAGAGCATCGGAAATGGTTTCACATGCAGATAATATTTTGAAAGAATTGACTGTTCACAGAAGCACTGTTGTAACGTTTAAGAGCAACCCTAGTATTGATGAAACACTATCAGGGTTTCGTTGCCTTGGAGATATTAAATGTGCTGAAAAGCAGCTGGAAAATAATAAAAACACGATACTCGAGTGTAGTAACAAATCGCTTTACGATATCCGAAGCGCATCTGATAATGTTACATGCGAGATAAGGGGCATATGGGAGCTACCTGGTGGAGAAATCCTTATAGCAGACAACAACAACAAGAGGGTGAAATTGCTTGATACGCAGTACAAAGTTGTCACACATACAGATTGTTGGTCCCATCCATGGGATATGTGCAGTATAAGCCCTACTGAGGTCGCTGTTACAGTTGGTGTATATGCTAGAACCAACACTGTCCAATTCCTAATTGTCAACAATAGACAGATAGTTAAAGGCAGGGAACTGAAAATCATACACAATTGTCATGGTATCGCACACTTTAACGGCAGTTTGTTTATCACATCACTGACTGCCTTGTATCAGTACACACTGGCTGGTCAGCTGGTGAAGAAGATCTATGAAGATACTTCTAGGAACTTCACAGGTATGATTGACAGTATAATAGAAGCGTTTTAGATTATTATACGCTTCAATACTTTTTAAAGCATCGTAAGTTTATCTTCATATCGTTAATTATACAATTACAGATAATTCAATGTGTTAATGGGGCTATATTGTAGCTCTAAATATTCATTACGTTCTATTGACTAATACATATCAACATGTATATTTATCGTTTATTTTCCCTATGATCAGTGCAAAATATACTTTTACACTCATACGATTCGTATAGAAGTCCAATCACTGAAGTGAACATTCAGTACATAAAATTAACCAAACAAGTATTTTATTCTTTAAAGAACGTTCCTGAGTTAATTTCAGCAAAATGATATCGAATTTATTTAAAGTGGCGTAGCAGTGCTTTTTAAATGCTAATTTGGGATCGCTTAGATCTATCTGCACCATTTCCCCTATATGGACAAACTGAATCTCACCACCTAATAAATTAATGACTTAATTTCAATCCTGGACACTAAAACCAATTCTGATCACGGTATTCACCGACTAAATAATACTAGGGTATGTTCCGACTGAATATCACCAGGGTATGTACAGACTGAATATGTACCGACTGAATCTCACCCACCAGGTATGTACAGACTGAAAATAAGTACCGACAGAATATGAACAGACTGAAGCTCACCAGAGTATGTACAGACTGCATAAGTACCGACTGAATCTCGCCAGAGTATGTACATACTGAATAAGTACCGACGTATTTTTCACCTAAGTACTCACAGACTGAATAAGTACCGACTGTATCTCACCAAAGTATGTACAGACTGAATGAGTACCAACGAAATCTCACCAGGGTATGCATAGACTGAATAGGTACCGACTGAATCTCACCTGGGTATGCACAGACTAAATAATTACCGACGGAATCTCACCTGGGTATGCACAAATGAATAATTACCGACGTATTCTCACCTGGGTATGCACAGACTGAATAAGTACCGACGGAATCTCACCTGGGTATGCACAGACTGAATAAGTACCGACGGAATCTTACCAGGGTATGCACAGACTGAATAAGTACCAACGGAATCTCACCAGGGTATGCACATACTGAATAAGTATCGACGGAATCTCACCTGGGTATGCACAGACTGAATAAGTACCGACTGAATTTCACCAGAGTATGTACAGACTGAATGAGAACCAACGAAATCTCACCAGGGTATGCATAGACTGAATAGGTACCGACTGAATCTCACCTGGGTATGCACAGACTGAATAATTACCGACGGAATCTCACCTGGGTATGCATAGACTGAATAAGTACCGACGGAATCTCACCTGGGTATGCACAGACTGAATAAGTACCGACTGAATCTCACCTGGGTATGCACAGACTGAATAATTACCGACGGAATCTCACCAGGGAATGCACAGACTGAATAATTACCGACGGAATCTCACCTGGGTATGCACAGACTGAATAATTACCGACGGAATCTCACCAGGGTATGTACAGACTGAATAAGTACCGACGGAATCACACCAGGGTATGTACAGACTGAATAAGTACCGACGGAATCTCACCTGGGTATGCACATACTGAATAATTAACGACGAAATCTCACCTGGGTATGTACAGACTGAATAATTACCGACGGAATCTCACCAGGGTATGCACAGACTGAATAAGTACCGACGGGATCTCACCAGGGTATGTACAGACTGAAAAAGTACCGACGGAATCTCACCTGGGTATGCACAGACTGAATAAGTACCGACGGGATCTCACCAGGGTATGTACAGACTGAATAAGTACAAACGGAATCACACCAGTGTATGTACAGACTGAATAAGTACCAACGGAATCACACCAGGGTATGTACAGACTGAATAAGTGCCAACGGAATCACACCAGGGTATGTACAGACTGAATAAGTACCAACGGAATCACACCAGGGTATGTACAGACTGAATAAGTACCAACGGAATCACACCAGGGTATGTACAGACTGAATAAGTGCCAACGGAATCACACCAGGGTATGTACAGACTGAATAAGTACCAACGGAATCACACCAGGGTATGTACATACTGAATAATTACCGACGGAATCACACCAGGCAGGGTATGTACAGACTGAATAAGTACCGACGGGATCTCACCAGGGTATGTACAGACTGAATAAGTACCGACGGAATCTCATCAGGGTATGTACAGACTGAATCTCACCCACCAGGGTATGTACAGACTGAATAAGTATCGACTGAATCTGTACCGACTGAATTTCACCACGTTATTTACCATCTTTATCTCACCAGGGTATAAACTGAGTGGCTCTCAACACGATATAGATATATCGCTATGCACGAAAAACATTCGCACTAATATGTCTTGAATAAATCCTGTTGCTTTGCGCTACTAACTGTTCGTCATACAAATGTTTGCTAGCCTAAATGCATACAATTGCAGTACGCAAAATATTTTTCTCTCTCAAAATATTGTGTCAGACATGAGATCTAAATAACAAAGCGATTAAAAATCGTTTCCGCAATAGTTCGATAAGCTACTTTGAACACCAAACGTTATTTATTTTCGTTCTATTTGTTTTCGTATATATCCCTACAAGCTCGCGTTGTCGTTAAAATGATGGACATGTGGACTATGTATTTAATTTTTCGTATTACGTTTTATAAGTCTTAAAGGGGCCGTCTTACAGATCATGGCATGTATTTAAGCTAGTCATTAAATGCTTTATATTGATAAATTTAAACATTTGAACTAAAAATCTCCAGTAAATGAAACAATAATACAATTTTAAAAAGGAAAAAAAGTAACCCTTAACAGGGCTCCAACAACTGACCCCTGGAGTCCTGGAGTAAAAAAGACACCCGCCTAGACCACTCGACCATCCATGCTCATGCTTAGAACTGATGTATTTTTACCTATATAAGAAATCTTCGTAGTATCCCAAAATAAAACGACAACAACAGAACTTTCCAAATTATTCAATCGTTTCGCGTCGCACGACGCTTTATAATTTTCAGGTTTTCAAATCATCAAAAGATGCATATAATAGATATTTAAGAGCATGGTAAATGGTCAGATTGATTACTATTTCCTCAAAATTAACATAACTAAAACGAAAATTTGCGGATCTGAAACAACTTTTTTAAATTTTGTCAATTTACCATCTGTAAGACGGCCCCTTAAAAACGTAACGATGTGAATACAATTCCATTAATTGTACAGTCAATTCAGAAGTGTAAGTTTTGTAACTCTGAGCAGCAGCACACATCCATTCATTAGTTTTGAATATCCGTGACCATATTTTCTGTTCTTTGGGTACAATAGTCAAAATTATAGTAAAACGATTTTAATTATTTATATGGCATGATAAAAGTATTGTTCAAAGTGATTCATATTTTTTAATCAAATTTCGTTTTTGTTTTAAATTTGAAGCATGTTTAAATGCATAAATTTATAATATTAATATCAAGCTATTGTCTTTAAATTAGTATAAATATTGTACTTTAATAGTTTGACATGCAATAGTATGTATTGTGACCAATAGGAACACAATTAGTATCCAATCATAATAAATTTACAGTCCACAAGTGCGCAGTGTGTACCGATGGATCAAAGCTGTATGTTACCAACTTGAAGGACCACAAGCTCCTGACCCTGTCTATGGATGGGACGGTCTTGTCATGCTTGAAAGATCGTGTACTTCGAAGTCCTACAGGTATACACGTTACAGAGACAGGACAGCTGATAGTCTGTGGACGTGGTTCACACAATGTAGTACAAGTGAATGGTGAGGGCGGAGTAATGACGCTGGCTTCCAAAACGGATGGACTGCATGAACCAGAGGCTGTATACTTCAGTGCCTGCACTGGCAGGATTATTGTTGGTCATACCAGTGATAAGATTCTGGTGATCAATACTAACTAAAAGACAACATGTATTTATTGTATTGCATACTTACATTTTAATCCACGATATCAGGGCATATTACGAAAGTTTTGCTGGTAAGAACTAACATACATATAAAACCAACTTGGTAATCCGTTTACTTCAGTTTAAGTTGCTCATAATTTGTTAAATAACACAAGTTAGACAAATACATAATTTTATTTTGAATTTAAAATCTGTTCGGCACTGTTCCCGCTAGTCGAGTCTATGTCAATACATTCAAATATGTCATTATCATGCAAAACTGAGCTTAAATTGTAGATCTTCTCATAATGTTCAAATAACACAAGCTTATGTAAAAGAGAAAAATATTTTCAATATCAGTTAGCACATACAGGGTACTTGTAATTAGTGCCAATACATACCTACTGTTTATTAGTTCATTTTCGATAACGAAGCTTAAACACTTATTAAAAAAGGAGTGAGGGTGGATTTAGTTTTATGTAAATGTTTATTTCATTTTGGTTTCTGTTTTTCTATTTTCTTTAATTACGTAACAAATCCTTACATCGAGAGGCGTTCCGTGCCACAACGAAAGCGAAAATGCATTTTTTAAGTAAAGTTATTGAAAATTACTATATAGCGTACATTGAACGCAATTAATGATTTGATCATAAAGATGATATCAATGACACTAGATATTTGACATATTAGGGAAAAAGCTATGTTAAAAGTCATCAAAATGGCATGTATGCCCCGTCACGATTGTTCCACCAACTTCGTCATCATTCTATCTTCGATAGAGTTTGTGATAAGTGTCTGAACCTGCAGTATACGGTGAACCTGTAGCTGGATATATGCTTCAACTCATGGACCATCTCTTTTTATGCACAAATGTCTTTACGTGTTTTAATTTTAGATTTTCTTACCTGTTTTGTGAATGTCTATATTCCATTGTTCTTGTTTATGACATAGAGGCAGCCAAGAATGAACAGAGCGGCTGCATTTTGACAGAATGGCCACCAATATTCATCTACACCGTGTATATATGTTTTCTCGAGAGTTTTTTTTAATGTCGATTCAGTGTGTGTTAAAATACGAAATTGTTTCGGCATGAATTATTGTTTTTTCGTTGGGCGCTGCACCCGATCCAGGTTATTACTCAAAGAAAAGTGTAAGTTACTCTAAAAACATCATACATTGGAATGATATTTTCATATTGTCCCTGATAAAAGCAATTATAATTTCATAAATGTATTTTTACAATTTTAATTGAAATAACGAATTTTTCTTAAATAGAATAATACAATTTGTGTTGTGTGTCTACCAATGTAATTATATGTTTATGCCCCCGGCAGGAGAACCACATTGCAGTCGCAATGTCCTTCCGTCTATTCGTCCGTCCGTGATTCCGGAGTTAAATGACTTGAAGATCAAGTTCTAGTTTTGTTCCGGTCCATTGATGTTTGACAAAGTTACGGTCATATGGTCTGGTAACATAGATTTAACAAGATAAAAAATGCTCTTTTTTGTTTGTAGCGGAAACATATATTAAACACGGGAGGCGGAAAACGACAACGGGCGAGGCATGGTATGGTATTGCGCAAGGGGGGGTTAGAGGGTTAGGGTTAGGGTTAGGGTAAGTGTTAGGGGTCGGGTTAGGGTTTGGGTTAGCCTAAACCCTACCCTAACCCTAACCCGACCCCTAACCCTAACCCTTACCCTAACCCTTTTTTGGGGTTATCGCCCCTGACCATGCCTCGCCCGTTGTAGTTTTCCGCGTCCCATTAAACACATGTTGATTATTGTTCATGTACCAAGTTAGTGTTAGTGTCGTATGAATAGAATTCGTTGTAGCAAATTAAAATGGAATAAAGTGCTCCATACAAAGATAAAACGAGCCTTTTGTATCTCTTTAAAGGGGCCTATTCACAGATTTTGCCATGTATTAAAGTTTGTCGTTAAATGCCTTATGTTGTAAAGATTGCAACTTAACAGATCAAGTAAAAAAAGAAACAAGATTAAAATTAAACAAAGAAAAAAAAGAAACCCTCAACTGGGCTAAAACCCTTGACCCCAGGTGTAGAAGTGTAAGGCTTAGACCACTCTGCCATCCGTGCTCATACAATTAATGATGTATTTTATACTTAATAAAAGCCTTTCTCGTAGTACCACAAAATATAAAGACAACAACAGAACTCTCACAATTATTCAATCGTTTCGCGTTGCAACGCTTTATAATTTTCAAGTTTTTATGCCCCCGGTAGGGTGGCATATAGCAGTTGAACTGTCCATCAGTCAGTGTGTCTGTCCGTCCGTCCGAAAAAAACTTTAACATTTGCCATAACTTTTTAAATATTGAAGATAGCACCTTGATATTTGGCATGCATGTGTATCTCATGGAGCTGCACATTTTGAGTGGTAAACTTTCAAGGTGAACATCATCCTTTAAGGTCTAGGGTCGAAAAAACAAAGTCAAGGGAAGTAATAAGCTTTAAATGGACATAGTTATCTGACCTGCCCACGTATATATTTTTGATAAATTAATCAAAGCGGCGCAGGAGGCGGCATTGTGTTTCTGACAAACACATTGTGGTAAAAGGTCAAGGTCATCCTTTACGGTCTACGGTAAAAAATACAGATTTAAGGGAAGTAATAAGCTTTTAACAGGAGAAAATTATTCAATATTGAAAATAGCCTATTTATATATTTGGCATGCATGTGTATCTCATGGAGCTGCACATTTTGAGTGGTGAATAACAGTAATGGTAGTGGCTTTTTATTATTTACTACTAAAAATAGAGATTTGTTACAGACAATTATTTTCAAGGAAAGTAATTTATATAATTATAAATCTCATATTATATATTTCCTTACCAAAAATTGAAGTTCTTTTCACAGTTACTGTACAGATTTATTATTTTGATTATTTATAGCCCAAATGATTGATTTGTCAAAGTTTTTTTGTAAATGATATAATTATAATTTCTTTGATGTTCATTACATACCTGTGGACTTACGTCCATAGATACATGATCAACTCTGGCTATGATCTCTTTTATACCAAAGGCCTTGGTTGTCAGTGATGTCTGACATGGTCATAATTGACTGTGAGGCCCTCCCCCCCCCCCCATCCCCGGTTGGATTGGACAAAATTCAAGGGAAGTTATAACCTTTAAAGGGAGATGATTTCTATACCTGCCAAATGATAAATAGAAATTTTATTTCAATGCGGCGCAGTAGGGGTTAATTGTGTTGCTGACAAACACATCTCTTGTCTTAGAGTGTTTTCGTCTTATGATTTGGAGATAAAACAAGTCATATTCAAACTTTATGACTTGCTAAATCTTCTTAACTTCTGCTGCATTTAAGTGGCGTACACGTTTTAAATACTCAATTTAGAACTAAGGAGATTTGGTTGCATTGTTGTTCGATGATAATGTTTGATTCATTTGTGGGTTTGACAAAACTATATTTTTCAAATTTTTAAAATGTTTTTTTAATGAAGTTTCTGTATATTTGGCCAAATAAACATATTATGTAGTCATATATATACCAATCTCTATATTGCTTGGAAAGATATCATCTGCTTATAATTGTGTTTTAATGTATATTTGATGTTATTAATGAAACAGTAGTGCCATATGGCAAGATAAAGTGATTCATCAATTAGTGGAGTTAAATACAAGTAATACACAACTGGCATGTATTAAAAGTTTTACAACAGCAGTTTGAATTATGACGTAAAGTAAAAGCTGAAATTGGTAAGAAAAAAACTGCAAGAAAATGAAGGAACTAAATGAGGTGACAGAAAATGACGTGTAAGAGAAGCTTGGAATTGAGTACACAACCGCAGGATGTGACAGTTTGTTGAAAACCAAGTCGGTCAAACTGTTCTGAATCGACAAGCCCACGCAGCAAATGGTGGCCAGGATCCAACAGCAACTCAAGCAAAAATATTACAAATATCTCAAGAAGAAAAGGTTGGTTTCCAGGTACTGACCAAGGGTCATAGGAATTTGGGATGCATAAATGCTTGTAATTGAATCTGTAATTATCCCCCGCCAACGGTGGAGGGATATAGCCTTAGTGTTGTCCATTCGTCCATCCGTTTGTAACAAAATTTATTTTGGACGGGGGATATCAATTGATAGAATTTGCTTGTTTAGTTGTCTTCATTGCTAATGTACAAAGAAATCATTTAAGGTTTTTAATCTGTAATGAATTTCATGTAATAGTGCCTTATTTCGCACATTTCTGTCACCCCAAACTGTCCCCGAGTAAGTGTGTAAAACAACGATTTTTGAAACAAAATCTAAAGAGACGGTTTCTTATACATAACCACTCTTATTGTGCATAAAGTGGGCTATAGGTCAATCATAGATCATATGTCTAGAAGTGCCATGTTTGATTCCCGCAGTGGTCAATGCATTTTGAATCAACGTTTGTTTTTATCTCACCTGTGAGGTTTCATTTTTGCCTTTTGTCCATTGTTTGTTGTGTATCGTGCGGCGGCAACATTGGCCTTGTTGACACTTCAGAGGCCACATTTATTGTCCGATCTTCATGACACGTGGTCAGAAGATTTGTCACAAGGATATCTTGGACTAATTTGAAGATGGTTCCGGTTGGTTGAAAAGCAAGTCCGCCAGGTGGTGGGGCATTTTCCATTATATGCCTGTAGTAAAACCTTGTTAACACTCTACAAGTCACATTTGTTTTCCAATCTTCATGAGACTTGGTCAGAACATTTTGTTCTTGTGATAACTTGTTTGGGTGTTTAAATTATTTTAAACTATTCCTAATATTACAGTGTTGTAAATAAACATGTTAAAGGACATTGGTAAAAATTTGAAAAAAGTGCAAACCAGACCATTTATGTCACAAAGTCAGAATTTCCACTTTCTTTTACATGATCCAAAACGTCTCTTAAATTCCAATGTTCCAGGGTTAAGGTGAGTTATTCCTTCATGATCTGTGCACATACCATGAAAACATATTGCTTTTATGCTTTTATGTTCCCCGAAGGAGGGCATATAGTGATCGGACCGTCCGTCCGTCTGTCTGTCCTTCCGTCACACTTTGCGTTTAGGTTTCGAAAAATGCTCAAAACTTCTATGTCGCTTCAGATAGCAACTTGATATTTGGCATGCATGTGTATCTCATGGAGCTGCACATTTTGAGTGGTAAAGGTCAAGGTCATCCTTGTACATAAATAACAACTTTGAATATTTTCAAGCTACCATGAGCGCCTAAAGCAAAACTAATTCGAAATCATGGAGGATTTACACAATACAAACGCAATTGCTAGTAGCAATAAGTAAGTTTTCAATCCTTATTGTCTTTTTGAGTTGTATTAAAAACGGTAGTGGATCCAGTGTGGCTGGAATGTTAATCAGGTAAATTTTACATAATTTCGCGACCTGTCTTGAAAGCATCTTTCGTCATATACTAAGATTTATCATTAAATGATATTGTTCCTATGCTTTATCAGGCCAATACGGCTGTCTTCAGCTCAATAACAAAGTCGATATGAATTCAACTTATTAATAACATTATAGTATATCGCCTGAAATAAACATAATTCCAAAGTACTTGATTTATATTGTTCACTGGGAATGTGTGGCATCGAGGGAAAAACAATTCATGGATAGTAACTAAGTGATTGCGAATGTTTCTCTACGTTATAAGCGATATGTTTGCATGTGTGCGCGATGTCCGAGTATTTATGATAAACGTATAACATAGAAACTGAGTGCAATGGTCTACATTTGAAAAACGAAATTCTCATTGGTAATGTTTATTGTTTCAGTCATTTATTTTACGTTTCCTAGCGGGGACGATTGTATGTGGTTGTAATAATGGAGTGGTTGTTGTAGCATTATAACACATGTGGTAACATCAAAACTCAGCAAATGACTTCACTCCTTCATCAGTCGACATCCGCGTTCCTTGAACATATTGGAAATCTCCTCGCGGCTAATGAAGCCGTTCCCGTCTATATCGTACATATTGAAGGCCAATTTCAGTTTGGTTTCCGGCTTCTCACTTCCGGACGCGCACATACCCACTATGCACTCTGGTGCAGGAAGAAGGAAACATGGGAATACGTAAGCTTATATGGCATCAGTGACATAACACAAATATAAGTCCAAAATAAATGGTAGCAATGGTGAATTGGTTCTGAATAACGCATAAAGTGAATATTAGAGGACGGACTCGAATGTGTAATATCTTCTACAGTTAATAGTGTTGCAATACAGCACTTCTTTACATTCAAAGTTGCAATTATTACCACGTTTTTGTTTTTAAACCACAAACAGCACTCAATTGCTCCTTTGTATAAAACTATATAGCACAGCTTGAAATCCGCAATCGATGATCGGCTGACATTGAAAGTTCATTCCAATATGATTGACACATATGGAAGTTTTGGATTCGATCCAACTTCAGGAAAGGTACGTACACTTTTTCCATTCTATTCTATAATATAACATGAGCGTTTTATACCTGAACATGCACATATGGAATATATGGCAGAATACTTTCATGGAATACGAAAACAGAATTGCATTTAAGATTTACATGTATTACCATCCAAAATTGAAAACTTCTTAAAATGAAAATCCTTTAAAATATGTTTTCAACTGAAGAAGTAAACGTTTATCAATCTTAATGACTATTCAGTACATAAAACATTTTAAATCTGGTATCAGGGGAAGAATTTGAGAATAACGCAACGATTCCATTGGGTGGAGACCAACTAACACGTCTTACATTTGACTCGGCACGTCATCGCAGGTCTGGTACTTGCACTCGAAATGATCGTCTGGAACAGTTCACACCAGTCATAGAGGAATTGTGTCATGTCCAGCAGGATTTACTTGAGGTAGTTGTTAATTCTTTTTTCACCTTATCACATACACAACAGCAGTCATTAATGTTTTAACTTTTTTGGCAACCAAAGGTTTTCAACATAACTTCTCTTAAACATCTTGAGTCATTTTTTACAGTAATCGATGATACTTTGTTTAATTCCTGTTTGTTTTCGAATGTCTGTATTGTTAGAGTACAGAATTTACTTGGGAGGCAATCTTTTCCAGCCCTTCCAGTTTCCTGAAAGTAATTTTCTATGGAGGTTGGTGGTTTGTAGTGTATGACAACTCTTATATGGGTTGCATTGAGTCCCATACCTAATTCTACTTTAGCAAAAATAAGTCTTATCTTGCAATTTTCTTTTCCTAATATACTTACAATGAATTTCTTTATTTTTTCGGTGAATACATGTGGTATTGAGTAAAAAGTCTACTTTCTTGGATATTTTCTCCTCAGTACTGATCTTTCCCAATCTTTTTTTTTTTTCAAAAAAGGCATATGCATAACTGATTACATTTGTGTCTGTGTAAACAATAGTTAATGAATATTTATCTTTTACTTCTAGCAGCTGGCTCACCATAGGTTCACTGATCTTGTCTAAATGGTCATGAGTGTTTGAGGATGGAAGTCGTTCAATGTTTATGAACTTTATATTTGTTCTATCAGGGTTCATAAAAACTATTTTGGACTCTTTAGTTGAAGACTTTTGCAGATTTTTGTCCGGGCATCAGGGGAAGCTGTAGGAGTGAAGACCATTATGGCAATGTCTGTAAACCCTGCCAGAAGATCCGAGCCAATGCTGCCGAAATCTTTCCTGAAGTCATTTCCTTTGAAATACAATAACGAATAATATACATATTTCAGAAGATGTTCAAGACATTCTACAAGACAAAAACTGCCAGTGAGGCTGGCTCCCTAGTCAACTACAGAGCTGTTTTCCACAGAACGAATGTAAATGGTAATGTAAATGAAGCCCACAAGGATTACCTCATTACTGTTACGAGGTAGTTTCTTTGTCTTAATGTTATCGCCATTTATCATTGACATATTTATTAGAAGTGTTTTATCGAGTTAATTGAAAATTAATATTTACATTTCTGCTGCACTTGCCTGCGATAAACTATTTTGTCAGAATGCATTTTATATTCCTATGAAGCGCCGTTGCTCCCGGGGCGAAGCAATGACTGTTACGTATTCTCTGTGCACTAATTGCATGCAAAACATTAGCTCGCTGGGCTTTGCTATAATTGTTAGGCATTCTCAACTTAAGGACCGCACACAATCATGTTAGTAACAGAAACAATGCATGGAAATCATTTGTAAGAGGTGTGGTTAATATGTATGTGGATTTTCTGGCAGTTGTGGCTTAAGGGCACATCAACACAGAATGGCAGTCACCGTTTAACCCTGCGTAATTATAAGAGGCCGCTAAATTGGTGTCAATGATTGGAGTCTATCCATCTCTTAGGTCTAGCAGGTCAGGTGGTTTCGATCCCTGGTGTTGCTTTGAATTTCATAACACCCGAGGTTAGCCAAAATAATGTATTCGTTTTGTGGCGCCCCATGATCTGAAAGACTGATCATTGGGCTGTAAAACCCAACAATTACGTTAATTGATACATACATTATGATATGTCTATGTTTCAGAGCTTTGTGAATGGAACTGACATGTGAATTACTTCGGTTAGAAAAACCTGATACAGAAAATGCTACCGACTGACCTTCAAGAAATGACGGCATCTAACAAAAGAAGATGGTTTGAAAAAAATCAGCCCAGTTGTTGTAAAGATTGTGCGTACATCCTCAGCACCACCGGCACCGGACACGAATGTCTAAGTACGCCACAAGGGTACTTTGTATCATGTTGCCATCGGTAAGGATTTGTTCAACAAAGACTTTGTTCAATTTTAACTCAGCTGTTTTCGGAGAAAACCCGAGGTTTTGCCCGGCTGTCCTCCGTCGTTTGCTTCCCGCCAAAAAAGTTAACATTGGCTCTGAAATAAAAGTGCTTCCACCGCAAACTTTGAAACTTCATGTGTAGATGCATATTAATGGATTCTACTTGCTACACCCTTTTTGAGTCACTAGGTCAAAGTCAAGTCCACTATGACCTCTAACAGAAAACTTTACTTAAATGAATGCACTTCGTTTACAGTCTTCAAATTAACTTTTGGCAAACTAGATGGCCAAGTTAAACGTGACCTTTTCAACTTGTTTTCTCCTGACAAGCATTGTGTTTCACAAAACTATACCCAACGTTGATTTTTTTCACCCGCTTTTCAGTGGTCTTGTCATATCATAAGCCTGAACAAATACTTTTAGTGTTGTGACAGACTTAGACAGGCAATAAGACTATAAATTAAACATATATATAGAGATATGAATTTCTTTAGACAGGGTTGATCTTTTTTATGTTTTCACACATTGTTCATCTTTCCAATGATTGGTGCAGTCTCCTAAATTTACCTTTCCTTGATACAGATAAGAACAAAACTGAAGTCATTTCCATTTTAACAGCTATAGATATGTCTTTTTTAGGTGACATCATGCAGATCAATGTGCCTGCACAGTAAGAAAATGTCCAAGAAGAAATGGAAGATTATGTCCAAAAGTTCAACACTAGCATTGTTCGGGTAGCTATTGACTTCATTGTGTTCTGTGAAGTGATAAAGGAAGGAGATATAAACATGATCAGTATCTTAATGAAGCGATTCATTCCACCCTTCATTGGATTATCCTCCTAAAAATCGAAATATGCAATAGAGTGTGTAGATTTAATAACTAAAACAGATTGTCTTTTGTCAGAATATGATAGCGTGCGAGTTAAACTCGGCCTGCTTGTTAATCGTACAGGCAAACCAGGAAAAACCCAGCCGATATGCAACAAGAAAACAACATAAAGCTAGTTAAGCATGTGATTAGAGGACTTGTTGCTGGAAAGACAGCCGAAGATATGATGAGAGTTTCAAAGGCTGCACTAGTTGTCATTGAGCTTGAAAGCAGTGGGGCTGTTATCATTTGTTGTCCAAGTGTATTACAGAACATTATACAAACAAAATTTATGGAAATAATACAGTATTCTACAGACAACCTATAGCAAAGAAAATGCTGATATCTTTATTTGCAAATACAGTTCTTTAGGTCTGTCATTTCATGAAGTCTTGCTATGCTGACAGTTTTACAAAAATGAAATACTGTCAATCCAGGATATATGGCATTAATATAATGTCTTTCATCGTGTGACTAAATTTAGCTGAAATATGAAGACCGTCATTGCATTCAATTTTAGAGATCTCAAGTAGTTTTTCACAAGTAACTGATTCTAATATTTAAAATTCCAATACAGCATCTTGAACATAGTATCAGTATTGATTTAATATAAATGTCTTAAAATATTTAATAAAACTATATGTAACGATCGATTATGAATAAGCTAACAGTGATTGAATTTCATCAAATTATTATAATATATGTTTTATTAAATGTAATGGTTGTGTTTTTTTTGTATTTGTATTAAATTCTGGTCATACAACACAGTGATGCAGCTGCTTATGATGATGATGATGATGATGATGCATATGATAATGCTGCTGCTGAGTATGATGATGATTATATGATGGGACTTGGGTATAAGAAAATTTGTGAGGTTCAAACACGAAATCTGCAGGATAATAAAAGGAGTATAAAATAAGCATAACATTTGGAAAGTGACCATTCAAGGATCATGTGGGCTTCATCAACAGCAATGCATGAAACAGACAGTTCTATCTCTTTCAAATGCACTCAATATTGCTGTTCCATTTGTTGTGCTCAGAAATGCTTCTGGATGGGCATACACCAATTAGTACTTTAATTTAATTTTTTCTTCAAAAGGCACATCAACAACACTTTCGCCCTTAGCAGTATCTTCCTCGTCAGAACTGTCTTCAACACTTGCTGTGGTCTGACCACTTTGACAGTTATAATCAAGCCAACACGCACTTTATTGCCTGTTTGCTCAATGCATTAATTTGGTCCATCATGATACTGTTTAAAGGTGTCAAAATAAAACAAACTGAACAAGTCAACTTGAACTTCTCTTTCAATGCAAATGGAGCCACTTAAAATATCAAACTTTTCCCATACCCAATCGGCAATATAGACATGGCATCGTGTCTATTCAAAACACGCATCAGACACTCCTTCTGACACTCTTCAAGCGGTTTTGAAAACCCTATTTCATTGCAAACTTTTGTCAATAAAGGATCCGTGTTGTCATAAAACCGAAAGTGAAAGTACAGTTTAAAAAAAAATGAATAAAGAGCAAAATTGTTGAAAATTGACGAACATTTTTATTGATACTTACGTAAGACAATAAGACTGAACAAAATAACAATTTATTTCTAAACTTAAAAATGTTTACTTCTAAAACAAATTCGTCATTCATCCGCGGACGTATTTGTGTCGTAGTCATAAATGCCTCCAAATGGATTTGTGTGAAGCGTCAAGCAATAGAGATGACAATAACATAGTGACGTCATCCTCTATTTATAGATTGCACCACTAGGTTTATGGACTACCTCGTCTATGGCAGAGTCGCGTCCATTATTTACAGCCTAAAATAAATAGAGAGGAACTGTTTCATATGCAGTTTTGTCAAGTAAATATTTTATTGAAACGTGTAATAAAATGTTGAACTCGCGAGGTTGATTTATCACTTAGTTTTAGTGATTGAACGGAGTAAAATATTTGTGAAATATTTTATCAAACATGAATTTGCATTTCTAGTTTCGCTATGCATATGTTGAATGTGTGAAGATGGCAGACAGAGAAAGGATCGGATTTATTTTATGACGTTTGCTGCGATATATGCGAAGAGAAAAATGTCAATAAGCAAGCCATGTTTTATTGTCAGAAATGTTCGAAAGGCCTTTGTGACGAGTGTTTAGGGCTTCACAAACACTTTTTCACAAAGCACGTCGCGTATGGAAGAGAAAAGATGGATAAATGGTCTTTTACAACAAAATCTTTCGATGAACTGCAGTTTTGTCTACACCATCCTGATCGTCTGATAGAGATGTTTTGTGAAGATCACAGTAAATAATGTTGCTCCATGTGCCACTTCCATGAACACAGGTAGGCTCAGTTGCAATAATTCAATTCTAAGCTTTATAGCCCAATGGGCTGCTTCGAGTTGCAATGCGCTCTCTCTTGTCCATGGGTGCAAAATATTATCAACAATGCAAGGGTTAAGGAACACTGAAACAGCAAGAACTTATTAAAGTTTACCTATCTAAACCACAAACTTATCTAAATGGTACCATTAAAGCAAGAAATAATTGATTTTATTGACTTAGGTTTTGTTTTGTACGCTGTATCCGCCATATTGGAAAATTGACCCAATATTGATTAGGTCGCAGTACACCAATATTGTGCACGTCGAGTTATGTGCTCCAGCCTATAACGTCGATAACGATGTGTTATTCGATACAGAATACACTGTTTCGAATTTAAACATAAACATGTCAGGTAGAAAAGTGTGTTGAAACATCGTCGTGTTTTTATAGGGTGCATGCAAAGGATAACATCCGTAGGTTGCCATTCAGGTAAATTTAACATGGCTATGAAGTTTATTCATTATTTTCCTCAATTTGTCTCGAACGACGTCTGTTAAGTGAAGCGAACGGAAACGCTGCGCTGAACTGCACCCATGTATATGAAGGGGTGCATATGGACTGCCAGAGCCGCCATAGCAAAAATTATCAAAGGCTCTGGGAGTCCGTTTATATGGACTAAGGTAGGCTATATCATTTCTGTAAAACATTCAGTTACAGACTTTAAACAGTTTGCAAGACTAACCCGTTGCGGTAAAAATAAATAATTGGACCCTATTAAATGTATGGACGGTGAAAAACATAAGGTATAGTCAACACGGACTTATTGATTAAAGTGTACAGTAGCTTTGCCGCGGAATTCCTATGCTCCACTTAGTTCATAATGTCAAAATCGAAAGTACATATACAAGTTTGATATCTAGACAGTTATTTAATAAACTGTTCGAGCAAATAACTAGTTTTACACACATATTTCGGTCAGTTGACAGTAACATCAAGGCTGCCAATAATTGTATGCTTTATATTATGTTTAATAATAAGTAGTATAACAGACATATCTATAGAGTTTCATTATTTGTATAATAGTATTTCACGATAAAAATGTTAAATGACGAAACCTCATTTGAAGTTTTTATTGTATTTCGATTAGATCAATATCACGTTCAATTCTGTATATTAAATTAAAAAATGATTGAACATTAGTATGTAATGAGAGTTTTTGAGACAACACAAGATCGCAACCATCTAAGTAAATATCTCAGAAACTTTAACAAGATTTGTTTGTGAAACCTTATGCCCCAACCCCCACCCCGACTTTCCGCAAAGTTGCAGCTGCGCAATCGAAATTAGATCTCTTGATTTGAAATTCATTAGGGGTAATTATTTGACTAGAATAACCGGCACACTATTGTTTGTATGATCTTACAAAATCAATTTAGCGGAAAACAATTGCATAGAACTTCCCATTTGTATTTAAAGAATAAAAAATGACACCCTTCAAAAAGATTATATAATCATCAACATGTGTTAACTACATTGTATATACAATCGATTTCACCATATGGGGGCGGAGCAATTGCAAATTTAGTTCAGTTAATATAAAGAAACAAAATACAAATTCTCAGTCTGCCAAAACGAAAGTTTGCACAATTTTTAGACATTTTTTGAAAAGAAGCGAAATAACACTTATTAAAAGTACAATATTCAAAATATCAGTTCATTTATTTAAAAACACAAATCAAAATATGTAAGGTAATATAGCGTATATAATGCTTTTAATCGATAATTTGAAAAAAAGAGGATATTTTTAATATGCCCTTCACATCGGAATCAGCCCTTACTCCAAAAAAATCATTTTTTTTGGGAAAACGCCGATAGTTGTTGATGCCGCTGTGCTTCTCTCTTTAAGTAAGATTTAATACTGACAATCATGCCACGTGTTCATGTTATCGGATGCATTCACGGCGTTCTAACCAAATCCTTTGCTTTTTACATAGCTTATACTGCTATCTATCAAGGTTCACGCGGCGATTATCGGCGACTTAAGACGTCCACACTACGTTCCTTTTGTGAATAGTGCAGGGTTTACTCTGGCATTTGTAAAATTAGACAATGACTTAAAATCGACCAATTTGACTACATACATATCTATTTTGCTTAAACTATTTCTTCCTTTAAAGGGATCTTTTCACGCTTTGGTAAATTGACAAAATTGAAAAAAGTTGTTTCAGATTCGTAAGTTTTCGTTTTAGTTATGATATTTGTGAGGAAACAGTAATACTGAACATTAACCATGCTCTAATATAGCCATTATATGCATCTTTTGACGATTTTAAAACCTAAAAATTATAAAGCGTTGCAACGCGAAACGATTGAATAATTTGGAGAGTTCTGTTTTTGTCGTTAAATTTTGTGAAACTACGAAGATTGCTTATATAAGGTATAAAATACGTCAAGAATGTGTACTCGGCGGAATAGCTCAGAAGGCTAAAGCGTTTTTACTTCAGGACTCTGGCAGGACTCCAGGGGTCACTGGTTCGAAACCTGCTCCGGGCAATGTTCTTTTCCTTTTTTTAATTTTTTTCTTGATTTTTTACTGGAGCTTTTATGATCCAATGTTTACATTCATCAATATAAAGCATTTAATGAATAAGTTAAAAAATTGCCAAAATCTGTGAAAAGGCCCCTTTAAACTCATTAAAAAATTATTCAGATGGAATTTTGGCGAAGCAAACATTTTAGCCAGCGATAACTGCGACTGTTATAGTATACACTATAACTGTAATAAGAACAAGAACGCGACAGTGTCGTAATAAGAACCCAATGTACGAAATAGGAATTTAGTAGGGTCGCCGCATAATATTCATTCTTATGAGAACCAATTCTGTAAGTTTCCACAGTGACTCTAGTACGATTGCTCTAGGTCCCCTTCACGTTCTTCGCGTTTCTATCGCGCTGCTGCTGCGTTTATGTCAAACCTATGGCGTTGAAACCAAGACGCCGTAAAAAATGTCAAACATTGTCGCGGTAAGGTCGCCGCCTTATGCGGCGTTATAGGCTTTTGAATGCCGCCTTCTTGCGTTCTCACGAGGACCCCACGTTCTTGCCGATCCTACGGCATCCTGGGTCGCGTAAGAACGCAGTTAAAATGCCAGTATGGTGTGACGGAGATATAAGCGCGTTTAGTTTGCTTCTAGACGTTCTGGGTTCGAAACTCATTGAATGCGATTATTTTTATTCAAACATTTTTACTAGTATAATTAGTGATGGCTGTTTCAAGTAATAAGTATTTGTAAGTTAAATGATATTAATACGAAAACCTTTGTACATGTCGCTTGAATGTACCTATTCATTTACACATCTTAAACCAGTAACTTACATTATAGCAATTATTTTCTAAGACAGCATAGCCACATATTCATCCTTAAATTAAAACGTAATATATTACAGGCCCTGTATCAAGCTTGTGCTGATAAAAGACTAATAAAAAGCATTCCATGATGCGGGGAATTTCATAAAATATCTGCAACTATAACCAATGTTCAACAAGAGCTTAAGACTGCAATTGATGATACACAGGAATTTCTGAAGAAACTGCTGGATTCGTATGATAAAGCTTATGATGAAATTAAATTGTTTCGTCAGAAAATCAACGATATACTTGACGAATTGGAGAGAAGTACAATAAATTCCATGGACACCTGGCTGCAAACAATGAAAAAGTATTTACAAAGTGACACAGACAAGTGTTCGAAAGCCACAAACGGTTAAAAGAAAATCAGCGATGCGATCAATAATATAAAAATGATCAAAACGATGTAACATTTATAGCGCAACAAAGAGCATCGGAAATGGTTTCACATGCTGATAGTATTTTAAAAGAGTTGACTGTTCACAGAAGCACTGTTGTAACGTTTAAGAGCAACCCTAGTATTGATGAAACACTATAAGGGTTTCGTTGCCTTGGAGATATTAAATGTGATGAAAAGCAGCCGGATAAAAACAAAAACACGACACTCGAGTGTAGTAACAAATCGCTTTATGATATCCGAATCGCATCTGATCGTAGTTCATGCGACATAAGGAACATATGCGGGCAGAAATCCTTATAGCGGACAGAGTCAACATGAGGACGAAATTGCTTGATGCGCAGTACAAAGTTGTCACACATACTGACACATACTGACCTTAGGTCCTGTCCATGGGACATGTGCAGTATCAGTCCTACCGAGGTCGCTGTTACAGTTGGTGTTTTTGTAATACTTAAACTGTCCAGTTCCTCACTGTGAACAACAAACAGAAAATTTAAGGCAGGGAACTGAAATTCAAACACAATTGTCATGGTATAACACACTTAAACGGCAGTTTGTTTATCACATCAATGACTACCTTGCATCAGTACACACTGGCTGGTCAGCAGGTGAAGAAGATCTATGAAGATACTTCTCATGAATACACAGGTATGATTGACAGTATTATTAGTTACACTGTTAGTAACTGATGGTGTATTGGATATACACCCTCGGTAACTTCGTACTATACGAGAGCAAGGCTCGAGTATGGTATTAAATTACCGAGGGTGTATATCCCATACACCGTCAGTTACTAACGGTGTAACGATTATATCTAAACCAAATACTTGATTATCCGAGGTGTATTGAAATTACAAGGGGTATATGGAAAATATACCATGGGCACGTGACCGCTCTAATCCAATCGGATTAGGTCATTTTTGTAGAAGGTGAGATATACAACAAACATGTAATGTTATGCTTCAATCTTTTTAGCTCACCTGAGCACAATGTGCTCATGGTGAGATTTTGTGATCGCCTTTTGTCCTTCGTCCATCGTCCGTTGTGCGTCGTGCGGCGTCAACATTTGCCTTTATTTACACTCTAGAGGTCACATTGTCCAATCTTCATGAAATTTGGTCAGAAGATTGGTCTCAATGATATCTTGAATGAGTTTGAAAATGGTTACGTCTGTTTGAAAAACTTGGCTGCCAAGGGGCGGGGCATTTTTACTTATATGGCTATATACATGTATGGCTATAGTAAAATATTGTTAACACTCTAGAGTCCACATTTATTATCCGATCTTCATGAAACTTGATCAGAAAGTTCATCCCAATAATATCTTGGAAGAGATTAAAAATGATGCCGGTTGGTTGAAAAACATGACCGCCAGGGGGCGGGGCATTTTGCCTTATAAGGCTATAGTAAAACCTTGTTAACACTCTAGAGGCCACATTTATTTTCCGATCTTCATGAAACTTGGTCAGAAGATTAGTCCCAACGATATCTTGGATGAGTTCGAAAATTGTTTTGGTTGCTTTAAAAACATGGCCACCAGGGGGCGGGACATTTTTCCTTATATGGCTGTATATGGCTCTAGTAAAACCTTGTTAACACTCTAAAGGCCACATTTTGTGTCCAATCTTCATGAAATTTAGTCAAAAGATTGGTCTTAATAATATCTTGGATGAGTATGAAAATGGTTACGTTAGCTTGAAAAACATGGCTGCCAACAGGGACCGAATTTAACCTATTAAGGAACTTGCATTTTTTTGCAAGTTGATTTTTTTTCACTTGCAAAATAAAAAACTTACTCGCAATTGGGGATTTTTTATATTGTTTATTTAAAACAATACATTTCTTGTACCATATTGCTTAAAATTGTGCATTATATGTTGGCTACTTGAACAAGCATAATTATTGGAAAAAAACAGTTATCTTAATGATTATAGGCATGGATCCATTTTTTAACTGTTATTAGAGCTGCTTTCGGCGTGTCTTTCTCTGTAGTTTTTTTAGCTTTAAGTTTTTTTTTGCTGTCTCGACGCCGGCCTTTTCAGAAATGTGTCCATGATTGATGAACATTTTTTTATCATGCAGACGGAAAGATTTTTAGAAAGTCGCGATCTCCGAGACGCTTATTAGCCGCAAAAGCCTAGCGAACCATAGCTCGTACCAGAGTTGCTTCCTTTGAATCTTACAACAACAACAATGGTGTCCGAATGTGTTCACGCAATTTTTTAACACTTTAATCGTTTAATTTTAGCAAGATTTCGATCTTGAAAATGGGAGTCGTGATTATAGAAAGTAATTATCTCTCAATACTTACAGGATTTATGGAAAAGCAGGTTTGAGAAGTTTGATCATCATGAAACTTGGTCAGCTCTATGTGCTAATGATATCTTGGATGAGTTCGAAATTGGTTCTGGTTGGTGGAAAAACATGGCTGCCAAGTGGGCGTGGCATTTTTCCGTATATAGCTATAGTAAAGCCCTGTTAACAATCTAGAAGACACATTTATTGTCCAATCATCATGAAACTTGGTCAGAAGGTTTGTCCATATGATATCTTGGGTAAGTTTTAAAATGGTTCCAGTTGCTTGAAAAACATGGTCACCAGGGGGCCGGGCATTTTTCCTTATATGGCTTCATGAACTGTGTGAATGGTGATACAGTTAGACAAAACTGTTTTAAAAATGTTTCATTGTTGTTACTTTATAGTCTGCAGGTAGCATCAGCTTCATGCAAATTTACAAAGGTGTACAGTTATTATAGAATATAGAATAGAACAGTTATCTTTTAAGTAGTTCTAAGTTATCTTCATATATTGATCTCATTTTGATTTCATTTTGATATCTGATGAGATAATTATGTTCTTGTACCGTTCTTCTTGTATTATAGAATTCTAACAGTTATCTTTTAAGTAGTTCTAAGTTATCTTCATATTGACCTAATTCTGATTTAGTTTTGATATCTGATGAGAGAATGTACTTGTACCGTATACTTAAGGTATATCTGCTGATTATTGCGATGTTTATTGTCATTTTGTCATGTATACCATAGCATCTTATTCTTGTTTTTAAGATATGCATCCACCATTGTGTGTCTGATACCTATGGGATTAGATTGTTTTACAATTGGTATTAATAACACATTGCATTTTTGTTCAATTAATCATTTTGATGTTCGATTTTAAATATATTTATATGCAGACGCTGCAAGAAAAATCTTATATTCTGTATGTACAATGTTATGTTGCACTCTTATGTTAGGTTGTAAAACTATGTTTAATAATGTTTTGTATTTTGCTGATTGTTAACTATTTTAAGTTCATGTGTCCACATTGATGACCACAGTGTGTTGCTGCATCAGCATATCTGCCTTGGTGGCGAAGATGAGGGACTGTTTTGTAAAGTAAAACATGAATTCAGTGATTATTGACGGAAAACAAGTAAGTAAGAAGTTCTCTACGTATCTCTAGAACATTACTTTTTACCATAAAATTCCTTTATTTTAACCCTAAACAAGCCCAAACCTCCTGCATTTTGATGCAAAATATTCTAATATTTTTTTCCAATATTTTCACCTTAAGTCAGTTGACGGCCTGAGTAAAGTATTTGAAAAATGTTTCAAAACAAAAAAACATTCCCTTTTGGCTATACAATTACCAAGTCACCATTCACACACAGATGAAATATGCACTGGATAGATAAAAAATAATGTATTTCGAACGGTCAGTAGGATGTTCGTTCCGTAGATCGTTCGGTATCTTTGAGAACGCTTAGACCTACCATTATCCAGATAGGTAGGCTGGTTGTCTTGTAAGTAAATAAAACGTATTTAACTTATTAGTCATACAGTCTGGGTTTTACAGAAACAATAAAAGTTTGGGATCAACAAAATATTAATGGTGTGATTTGTTTCCACTTCTGGTGTCATTTACAATAAAAAATATTTCCTTTCTATTGTAATTTTATTAAATGTTTTATTGATTATGATATATTCTTAAAGTATCTGACATTTAACCTACTTAATATGAATGATAGTCGATGGACATACGTGTTTTCAAACAAATTGGTATAATGATTGCCTTAATATAATGCGTGACTTATTAGGTATCTTATTACACGAACACATGCGATACAGCCAACGCTAGTAGAGCGAAAACTAACTTTTATTAGAAAAACGTATTTATTTTAAACAAATCCTGTACAGACAGAATCAAGAATCATAACATGGTATGTACAGTTCAATTCCCACCACGGTGTAGAATGGATGAATCACACCATGGTAGGGACTTTTGAATCACACAGTGTATGTACCGCCAAAATCTAATCATGGTATTACATACTGAATCTCACCGGGAAATGTGATGACTATTCCTCCCCTCTCACTATTCTACGTTCAGACTGAATCTCACCATGGTTTATACTGACTAAATCTCACCTTGTTTTCTACAGACTGAATCTCACCATGTTTTCTACATAATGAATTTGACCATGTTATATACTGTTTTAATCACACCATGTTTTGTACAGACTAAATCTCACTACGATATTTATAAACTTAATCACATAACGGTATCTACAGACTGAATCTAACCATGTTACGTACAGACTAAATCTCACCATGTTACGTACAAACTAAATCTCACCATGTTACATACAGACTGAATCTCACCATGTAACGTACAGAGTTAATCTCATCATGTTACGTTCAGAATGAATCTCATCATGTTACGTATAGACTAAATCTCACCATGTTACGTACAGACTGAATCTAATCATGTCACGTACAGACTGAATCTAACCATGTTACGTACAGACTAAATATCACCATATTACGTACAGACTGAACTTCACAATGTTACGTACATACTAAATCTCACCATGTTACGTGCTGACTGAATCTCATTATGTTTCATACACTAGTCAGACTGATTCTTACCTTAGTATGTGCAGACTTAAAATCACCATGGTACAACTTACTGAATCTCAAAAGGGTTTAACTTACTTAATCTCACCATGACAAACACTGACTGAATCTCAACACGATATAAACTGACTAAATCTCAACACGATAAAAACAGACTGTATCACACCACGGTATAAACTGATTAAATATCAACACAATATATATTTATTGGTGTTTGATAAATCAACCCAGATAAAACTACTTGCATGACTAAAGATCTAAATTTGTTTGTAAATAACTCAAAAATAAAAATCTTGCAACCAAAACTTCTAAGTATCCATATTGATAAGCATTAAAATTGGAAGGCCCATGTTGATAAAACTTGTTCAAAACTTGTTTCGAAATTATCACTGTTCAGGCGTACATAATATTTTCTAACACTTGAATGTTTCAGTTTCAGTTTATTAGCAATCGGCAAAATATTTGCCTTTGGCCATTTACAAATATAAAAACTTATGGCAAAGACAATCATATACATATATACAAATACAATTTCTATATAAACTAATTCCATATACATATAACAAAGAACACAACAGAGTTTTACATAACGATCAGAGAATAGTTAGGTTTTCAAGAGCTTCTTGTCTTATACATAGAGATTCTTTAATATATTTTGCAAGATTATACATACATTTTTTACTATTTGTTGACATTAATAAAATGAATTTTTGAACAGTAGGCCATGAACAATTTCCAATATATTTTGATCTTATACATCTATACTTTGAGCAACATAAAATGAAATGATATTCTGATTCTACAGCATTTTGATTACATAATTTGCACAATCTATTATCTCTTTCTATGTTATAATATCTTCCTACTTCTATCTCTAGACTATGGGAACATAATCGTATACTTGTCAATAATTTTCGTAACTTGTCATTAGTTATAACATCTAAGTATTTTTCAAAACAAAATTCGGTTTTATATTTGCAATAACTATCAAGTTTTGACATTGCATTAATACTATCATGCCATTCCTGAACAAATTGATCTCTTATTCTTGATTTCAACAAACTATAATAATACACGTTATGATCGAAAAATAATCTGATATGTGCATAGCCTAGATGATCGACAATGGAGTTTATTCTACTTGCCCAACAAGGCGTATTGACATTATCGCATAGATCATTATAGATGTGATATATAGGTAATTCGTTATTTTTCATTATTTTCAACCAAAATTTAACAGCTCTTTCTTTACAAATAACAGATAGAGGTACTCGACCAAGTTCACCATACACTGCATATGTAGGAGTTTGCTTCTTAACACCCAGTAAATACTTACAAAAACGTATATGCAATTTGTCTACCTCTTTATAATTATAAACACCCCATACTTCACAACCATATGTTAATATAGGCACAATCATAGAGTCAAACAGAGATAACTTTGTACTAATATCAAAACTGACCTTATCAAAGACATTCAAAAGGTTATTATAAGCTCTAAGGGCTTGTTCATTTAGTGCTCTAACTGCATTTTGCATATTACCAGTATATGTAAATTTAATTCCAAGATAAACAAAATTGTCAACAATTTCGATTTTTTCATTATCTATATAAAAGTCAGGATATACATTTTGCTTCTTTTTTTCAAAAACACATATTTTGGTTTTGAATGAAAACTATGTTCTATAATGCGTACATAACACCAATTATTGATTATCGATGTGTCACATGGCAAAATGCACATAAACATAAACATAAACAGAATATCAAAACTGCAAGGAAGGTTTTTAAGAGTAATATTACGTAAAAATTTTCATATAAATTATTATGATGTATCACAAAAAAAATCAATGGCTTTCTTTTGAAAACAGATGTAAATATTTCACAAGTATAATTATTTACAAATCTCTTCATAATTTAACGCTCACATATATCGACGACCTAATAAAACTGGTCAAACACAACATTTACAATTTAAGATCGATATCAAACAATGATTTGACGCATAAAAACCTCACTAAAACCTTTTTAAAAAGGCGTGTAGTTACTCTGGTATGGAAATATGGAACCGCATACCGGTAATTATTCGACAATATGTCACTCTCACCACTTTCAAACATGGCCTTAAGAAATATTTCCTTATTGAGGCGCATAATGAGTCTCACGCGTAGTAACATTTTCTGTCTTTCTCTTGTTCAAAAGTCAAGTACTACATAAGTGTCGTTATGATTACTGTAGATTTCATTTCTGCAAACAAATATATACATATTGCTTTTTCTAAATATTTATTTCGCAAGGAGATGCAGGCTATTCTTCATAACAGTTGTGTGATTACATATCCTATTATGAACACTGTTCATGAATGTTGTTTTCTGTAATTATAATGTTTGTGTATATCAGCCACTTTCTGTCAATCGTAAACATTTTCAAGAATAATGTATTTCACGTTTTTAAACTCTGACTTTGTACAATAATGTACGCGGCTGTTCTTGTTAACTTCTTGTTATTGTTAATTGTCGTGTTAATTAAGATATAGTAATTGTATGTGTGTGTGTATATGTGTGTGTGTGTGTGTGTGTGTGTGTGTGTGTGTGTGTGTGTGTGTGTGTGTGTGTGTGTGTGTGTGTGTGTGTGTGTGTGTGTGTGTGTGTGTGTGTGTGTGTGTGTGTGTGTGTGTGTGTGTGTGTGTGTGTGTGTGTGTGTGTGTGTGTGTGTGTGTGTGTGTGTGTGTGTGTGTGTGTGTGTGTGTGTGTGTGTGTGTGTGTGTGTGTGTGTGTGTGTGTGTGTGTTGATAAAATTTGTTCAAAACTTGTTTCGAAATTATCACTGTTCAGGCGTACATAATATTTTCTAACACCTGAATGAAAACTATGTTCTATAATGCGTACATAACACCAATTATTGAGTATGGATGTATCACATGACAAAGTGCAAATACTAAAGACATAAACAGAATATCAAAACTGCAAAGAAGGTTTTTAAGAGTAATATTACGTAAAAATTTTAATATAAATGATTATGATGTATCACAAAAAAATCAATGGCTTTCTTTTGAAAACAGATGTAAATATTTCACAAGTATAATTATTTACAAATCTCTTCATAATTTAACGCCCAAATATATCGACAATCTAATAAAACTGGTCAAACACAACATTTACAATTTAAGATCGATATCAAACAATGATTTGACGCATAAAAACCTCACTAAAACCTTTTTAAAAAGGCGTGTAGTTACTCTGGTATGGAAATATGGAACCGCATACCGGTAATTATTCGACAATATGTCACTCTCACCACTTTCAAACATGGCCTTAAGAAATATTTCCTTATTGAGGCGCATAATGAGTCTCACGCGTAGTAACATTTTCTGTCTTTCTCTTGTTCAAAAGTCAAATACTACATAAGTGTCGTTATGATTACTGTACATTTCATTTCTGCAAACAAATATATACATATTGCTTTTTCTAAATATTTATTTCGCAAGGAGATGCAGGCTATTCTTCATAACAGTTGTGTGATTACATATCCTATTATGAACACTGTTCATGAATGTTGTTTTCTGTAATTATAATGTTTGTGTATATCAGCCACTTTCTGTCAATCGTAAACTTTTTCAAGAATAATGTATTTCACGTTTTTAAACTCTGACTTTGTACAATAATGTACGCGGCTGTTCTTGTTAACTTCTTGTTATTGTTAATTGTCGTGTTAATTAAGATATAGTAATTGTATATGTGTGTATATGTGTGTGTATGTGTGTGTGTGCGTGTGTACGTGCGAGTGTGTGCATATGGGAAAATGTAATAAACAAGAAATTAATATTCTTACATACTTTTTGTAAATAAATAATTGTTCCTTGAGACCATTTAATATTGAAAGAGAAAATAATAATATAAGAGAAGTCATGTAATAGACTTGCTTTTTATAACACTTCTATTACACTGTTACAGTACTCTTCATGTCCGTCAAAGTCGCACAAATGTATTTATTTATTGTGTTAATTCAGTTATTTTTATGCCCGTTGTGAAAAGCATATATATATTCTTATCAAAAAATATACACATGTTCGCATGATAATGCAAAGATGCATTATACATGTCATATTTGTTTGAAGGCCTCATTGAAAATAAGATTGCCATTGTTAAACTGTTTGCATGGCGTTGTATCAATGTGTTGTCTTAAAGGGATCTTTTCACGCTTTGGTAAATTGACAAAATTGAAAAAAGTTGTTTCAGATTCGCAAATTTTCGTTTTAGTTATGATATTTGTGAGGAAACAGTAATACTGAACATTTACCATGCTCTAATATAGCCATTATATGCATCTTTTGACGATTATAAAACCTAAAAATTATAAAGCGTTGCAACGCGAAACGATTGAATAATTTGGAGAGTTCTGTTTTTGTCGTTAAATTGTGTATTACTACGAAGATTGCTTATATAAAGTATAAAATACGTCAAGTATGTGTACTCGGCGGAATAGCTCAGTAGGCTAAAGCGTTTTTACTTCAGGACTCTGGCAGGACTCCAGGGGTTACTGGTTCGAAACCTGCTCCGGGCAATGTTCTTTTCCTTTTTTTAATTTTATTCTTGATTTTTTACTGGAGCTTTTACGATCTAATGTTTACATTTATCAATATAAAGCATTTAATGAATAAGTTAAAAAATGCCAAAATCTGTGAAAAGGCCCCTTTAATGAGATACCTTCGGAAAATAAAGAGATTATTATTATTATTATTATTATTATTATCATTATTATTATTATTATTATTATTATTATTATTATTATTATTATTATTATTATTATTATTATTATTATTGTTATTATTATTATTATTATTATTATTATTATTATTATTATTATTATTATTATTATTATTATTATTATATAGACAGACTGAATCTCACCACGGTGTACTGATTAAATTTCCACACGATATAGTTAGACTGAATCTCAACGCGGTATACTGATTAAATATCAACACGAAATAGACGGACTGAATCTCACCACGATGTATACTGATTAAATATCAACACTATACAGACAGACTGAATCTCAACACGGTATACTGATTAAATATCAACACGATATAGACAGACTGAATCTCACCACGATGTATACTGATTAAATATCAACACGACATAGACAGACTGAATCTCAACATGGTGTAAACTTACTGATTAGGTTACTATTAATAGTTTTGAATATGTGCTTCCATATTTTCTGTCTTGGGGAACGACATTCTAAGGTGTCAAAACATCCTGGTGTGTTTTGTTTTATTTTAACACCAGGCACACATGACATTTGACAATTTTTTTCAAAGTGATACATATTTTAATTAATGCATTCACATGATAAGCAGTTTATTCAAACGGTTTAATTCAAATTCAGTTTTTTTTTATATCTGTGTAGCATGCTTAAACGCCAATATTAATATATATTTCAAAAAAGTGTATAATACAGTATTGCATTTAAATATTTTGACATGAAATTGTATTTATAGTGTACCCATCCATTGATTCTTATCCTATTATAACAAAGTATTATATTATACATTTATAGTGTTTAAGTGTACAGTTAGTGCGGCTGGATCAAAGCTGTTTGCTACCAACTACAGTCGCGACAGGCTCCTGACCTTGTCAATGGATGGGACTGTCCTGTCATCCTTGGAAGATCCTGCACTAAAAGGTCCTAGAGGTCTACACATATCACAGACAGGACAGCTGCAGCTGGTCTGTGGACGTGGTTTACAAAACGTGGTCCAGGTGAATGGTGAGGGTGGAGTAGTGACGCTGGCTTCCAAGACGGATGAATTGTGTGAACCAGAGTCTGTATACTTCAGTGCTTGTACTAGCAGGGTTATTGTACGTTGGTCAAACCAGTGATAAAATTCTGGTTATCAAGACTTACTAAAACACAAAATGTATTTATTGTATTGCATACTTACATTTTAATCCACGACAACAGTGCATATTACGAAAACATTTGCTGGTAAGAACAATCATACATATACAACTCACTCGGTAATCTGTTTGCTTCAGTTTAAGTTGCTCATATTTTTTTTAATAACACAAGTTAGACAAGTCCATAATTTAGTTTTGAACTTATAATCTGTTTGGCGCTGTTCCCGATTATAGTGTCTATGTCAGTACATTGAAATATGTCATTACCATTCAAAACTGAGCTTAAATTGTTGGTGTTCTCATATTGTTCAAATAACATAAGAAGCACATGTAGGGTACTTATAATAAGTGCCAACACTTAAGTACTGTTCATTACCTAGTTTAAACCTATTCATTTTAGCTCAATTGCATCGGAAGTCCAAGGCTTATAAACGCTCTCGAGTTCGTTTCCTGTGCCTAGAAACAGTACTTGGTGTCTTTGGGGGGATCTAAAGAAAGCTCCCACGGTGGTTCGAGCCCGTGACCTCGCGGTCGCTAGGCGGACACCATATCCATAACACCACGGCGACCTGTTCATAAATTCATTTTCGATAACGAAGCTTAGGCACCTTTATAAAAAAAGAGGGATGGCGGATTTAGTTTTATTTAAATATTTATTTTATTTTTGTGCTCCCCGAAAATTTTCGGGGAGCATATAGTTGCCAGTTTGTCCTTCCTTCCTTACTTCCGTCACACTTTTGTTACATTTTGTCATAGCATCTTCAATACTTTACCGATCTCTTTCATATTTGGCATGTATGTACCTTGCATGGACCTCTACCTGTTGATGAGGTTTGAGGTCACTGGGGTCAAGTTCAAGGTCACCGAGGCTAATAATAGATTTTTCTGTCACACTTTTGTTACAGTTTGTAATAGCACCTTCAATACTTTACCGATCTCTTTCATATTTGGCATGTAGGTATCTTGCATGGACCTCTACCTTTTGATGAGGTTTGAGGTCACTGGGGTCAAGGTCACCGAGGCTCATAATAGATTTTTCCGTCACACTTTTGTAACAGTTTCTCATATCAGCTTCAATACTTTACCGATCTCTTTCATATTTGGCATGTTGGTACCTTGCATGGACCTCTACCTTTTGATGAGGTTTGAGGTCACTGGGGTCAAGGTCACCGAGGCTTATAATAGATTTTTCCGTCACACTTTTGTTACAGTTTATCATATCAGCTTCAATACTTTACCGATCTCTTTCATGTTTGGCATGTAGGTACCTTGCACGGACTTCTACCTTTTGATTAGGTTTGAGGTCAATGGGGTCAAGGTCACCGAGGCTAATAATAGATTTTTCCGTCACACTTTTGTTACAGTTTCTCATAGCACCTTCAATACTTTACCGATCTCTATTATATTTGGCATGTAGGTACCTTGCATGGACCTCTACCTTTTGATTAGGTTTGAGGTCACTGGGGTCAAGGTCACTGAGGCTATTAATATATTTTCCGTCACGCTTTTGTAACAGTTTCTCATAGCACCTTCAATACTTTACCGATCTCTTTCATATTTGGCATGTAGGTACCTTGCATGGGCCTCTACCTTTTGATGAGGGTTGAGGTCACTGAGTTCAAGGCCACCGAGGCTAATAAAATATTTTTAGGTGGTTATTAACACATCGATTGACAAAGCGCATCATCGGTGAGCATCCATCTGTTTCACTGATATTCTTGTTGTTTCTGCTCTTGTATTTACCATAGTTAAATAAGAAAATAATTGTATTAATTGTTTGTTACTATTGATCCATTTTTCACATATTTTTTCTAAATAGTTTTTTAAATGTCAATTTAGAGTGTGTTAAAACCATTTGTTCTCGGCTTGAATGATTACGTTTTCATTGGGCGCCTCATCTGATCCAGCTCATTACTCAAAGAGAATTGTAAGATATTATAATACAACATCATACAGTGAAATTATATTTGTATTTTGTCCCTGATATAAGCTTTTATAACTTCATAATTGCGTTTTCAAAATTTTAATTGAAATAACGTGTTTTTTTCCGAAATAAAATATTACAATTTTTGTAATGTGCCTACCGCTGAAATCATGGTTTAATTTCCCCGGCAGGAGGGCCACATTGCAGTCTTACTGTCATTCCGTCTATCCGTCCGTCCGTCCGGCGTTCCGGAGTTACATGACTAACAGATCAAGTTCGAGTTTTGTTGCGTTCTATAGAATTTAGACGAGGTTACGGGCATTGGAATAAACCATGCTCGTTAAATATCACTTTTCCGAAATGTTTATCATAGTTTTTTTGTTTTTGTTTTTCAACTTTGCGTTTATAAATAACTATTAAAACATTTTCATTATTTATTTAAAAAAAAAACACTTTTTGCGAAACTGCATATTTATTTATGCCCCCCCTCTTCGAATTCGCATTTAGCAGTCACTCTGTATCTGGGTTTATGCGAAACATAGTGTCTTTGTTATAACTTTGCCATGTATTGGTGGATTTTGAAATAACTTGGCTCAAATGTCAATCATCGTGAGACGACATTTCGCATGTTACACCTAATACGTCAATGTCACACTAAGACGTCAATGTCACACTAAGACGTCAATGTCACACGAAGACGTTAAAGGTCAAATTGTCCATGATAATTTTATCTTTGCTATTACTTTGCCTATTATTGTTTGATTAAGGAATAACCTGGCGCACGTGCTACCATTATAAGACCACCTGTCACATGTTAAAACTGTCCTCTACGTAAAAGGTCAAGGACACGCTTTAAGGTCAAAGGTTAAAGTTGGCCACGCAGCGGCACATTTGTTTTAGGCATATGTGCCTTGAGAACACATGTCTTGTTTATTTTGTGTTTTTTTTTTGTGAAAACTTGTTTAAACTTAAACTAAAAATGAAACCCGTCACAAAAAAATATAAATCTGCAACACATCGACAATGTAATTCATGCGCTTTATGGTGTAAGTAATTTCTTAATTTTATTTGTCCAGTGCTGATATAATGGAATAAAAATGTTGTAATGTTCGGCTGCATTAGTTTTTGTTTGCATTTTACGATAATTAAATTTTGCATACGCAGCTTTAGTTCATTATACACGTGAAAAGTCGTGTTATGATGGATTTCATTTTAGCCAAGTTATTTAAAATTCCATCAATATATGGTAAAGAAATGGCAGATACAGGAATGTTCAATATGCTTTATTGCCAAATTTGATCTTCAACAACTAAGTGTGACCTCGACCTTTAAAGAAGGGAGACGGGAGCTACACGTGACTTGTTATATTTATGATGGTGGACATTTAAGCAAAGTTGTTAAAAAAATCCATCAACATGGCAAAGTTATAGCTGAGACAGAAAATTTCGCACAGACGTACAGACGGACAAGGCGACTGCTATTTGCCGCCTTTTTCAAAAACGGACATAAACCAATCGAACCTCGAATAATAATTAAGTACAAACAAATAATACACACGAGTAAAGTGAAGTATCATGAATAACTGTGCAGTCAATAAGGAGTAACTTAGTCAATCATATATTCAATATAAATAAGAGTTGTCTCACGTATTATATTTTTTTATTTTGTGAAGACTGGTAAAAGGGGTTTTCTTATATTTGACCTATTGAACTTGTTTTTGAAGCACGTCGCCCAGATAATACTGGGTCTAGAAAAGGATAAGACAAACATTCGGACCGTATTTCATCAAGATATAGTTATAAATGCGGCCTCTAAAGCGGGAACAAGTTTTTTTTCTTTCTAAAGTGTGACCTTGTGTCTAGATAATTTCTAGAGTAAGATTATCATCAGGATTGACTTAAAGTGTCGTCTGAAGAGTGGTAACGAGCTTTGAACGTTCACGACTCACACCGCATACTTGACACCGCGAGACGACAGACGCCGAACATAGGGAAATCCCAAAAGCTCATCTTACGCACTTCGTGCTCAGGAGAAATAACAATCAACAAGGACAAACATGCAGCATTTGATTATATTTATTTCCTTCATCACTGCAATACACCTCAAAACGCTGTTGGTTACATAGTCTATCACACTTGAGCATTACACTTTGTACGCAAGCACGTCTGCATGTCGTCATGGCAGGGTTTTCCATTACACGTCTGTGGCAGGTGCATAGGCGAGTCCTGGCACGGCAATATACATGCGTGGTACGTCTCCATACAGCCCGCTCTACACTTCACACTGGCGAAGCCATGGTCAACCACCATCAGTGAAACCATTAGCACGGCCACAACGGTTTTTAACGAAGAGTTCATTCTGTGCAAAAACAACGACATTTTCAGTATAGTTTTTATCCAATTGTTCCTTCTTAGTTCGATAAATTTTGAATAATCATTTTGAGTTACAATTGTCATTCTTAAATAACAGTAAAGAAAACGCTTTAGCCGCCTAGTTCAAGAGCAAATAACTTAGGAAGGCGAGGACAGCTTGCGATGAAAATAGTACCTGTAACGTCTGTCTTACATGGTGATGATATATTTGATGTTAAGATCATTCGATTGAAAAATGCGTAAGTTCGCAAAAAAAAACATTTGAAATTTAATGCCGTTATGTTATACTGGCAACACAACCTTCCAGCAATTCAAACACTGGATGGTATGAGTTATGTCATATAATATGTTTTCATAGTTTAAATAAATAAAAAGCGTTCAAAACCTAGGTGTGTTGTTTAGCTGCATTACATTGAAACATTATATGCGTGAGAAACTTTGTGATATAACTAATATGTTGTTCGTTTGCCATTAACTGTACGCAGATATGGCATGCGCCGATTTGTTATGTTTTAGAAAAAGGTAAGAAAAACACCTCACATTGTTTTACCTGAGTCGTAATGTTAAAAAATTGAAAGACATCAACGATATTCTTCAACATATTGGACAAGCAAAAATTGACTTACCTCATGTTATATTTTCTGAGTCGGTAGAATGTCTATCCCTACTACGAGAGTTGTGCTGATGTTTATATACAGCTGCCGTAAAGATCCAACGTCAGTAAAGCGTTGCGAGTTCTATGTATGCGTGCTGTAAACAACCTGTTTTGAAATATGCAAGCGTGAAATAACAGTGACTGATGGGCACAAGCTTTATTTTATCATAGTTAAAGGGACATGTTCACAGTTTGGTAAATTGAAAATGTTTGTCCAAAAAAGTCATAGCTTCAAACAATATAATATGACACTATATTCAGGTAAGCAAACTTATACTTTTGACTCGGACTGTTTTATCCAGTTTTTCACCTTCATCGACCTTTTACATAACTGCAGCAGACCCGAATGGGTACATTTCATTTATTTCATTGGCTTATTTGAGCAAAGTCACCAATACCATTGGCAACATCATCGCGTCTTTGAAGTGTGGGATGTAACACTTTTCAGTGTAGGGAGATGCGGGCACATTTTGGTCAAATTACAATTACGCACTACAGATAAATTCCAGCCCAAAGACTTTCAGGGACAAAGCTGGATCCGAAAATCGCTAGGGGAAGACGGAATGTACTGTTAATAAACGCCTTGTGTTCCAGCCCAAAGACTTTCAGGGTCAAAGCTGGGTCCGAAAATCGCTAGGGGAAGACGGAATGTACTGTTAATAAACGCCTTGTGTTGGTAACACAATATAGTTTTCCATATATCAAATGACACGATTTTTAGGAAAATAAATAAATTAAAACCTATCGGTAAATTCCACTTGTCTTGCATTGTGAGAAATGGGTCTTATATAGTAAAATAATATATTATTCTGCCAGCGTTGCTCCTGCCCAGCCTGCGCATCCGCACAGTCTTGTCAGGATATGTATACTGAATAGGCTTCACTGGAGATACAAACCTTGCGAGCTTTTTTATAACGGAAAGCGTAGCCCCTGACTAGACTGCGCAAGTGCATATGCAATAAGGCCGATATTCGCATTACGTGGATGTAACAGTGTCGTTTAAAGGCGGGGAAAGAAAAATGCGTCTTAGTAAAAAATCAACGTACCACATGGTTGGATCACGAAGACATAAATTCATAATAAACCATGTTATGACACATATGATGTGATCTTACGTAGTAAAATTCGTATCTACAAAAACTAGTATTTGGTTTATTAAACGTGCAGTTGATAACAAACATTTCATCCGGTGTATATGCAACTTTTTAGTGAAAAGAGAACACAACAATACTTAGACCTTTTTTTTAATTTAATAACTTAGAACTGTCAATTTTCTACCTTTATTCCAAATATCCTTATGCACCCCGAGTAGGCGCACTTTTGTATATGCCTCTAAGATCAGTTATAACTATTCCAAATATTCGAGTTTTGTTATTAAATGCATTTAATTACATTAAATAAATATGTGAACGGGTCCCTTTAAGATCTAATGTTCTCGTCTGAGTAAACAGGTCTGTTTAGAAGTATTTGTACTTCACAATTCACACAAATGGATAATGAAGCGTCACTTAAGTACAATGTTTATGTTTTTGTTTATAACAACGGTTGATTAACGATGACATATGAACAAAGACGTGTCCGTCGGTTTTCCGAAGGTAGACGTGGAGTTGCGCTCACTTGTTCATCCTAATATAATTCTTGTTAATTTTGTTTTGAGTGAAACGTTTAATGTCACATGCATACTCAAATATATAACGTCAAAATAACAATAAGTTTCAATTTGGAATAGACCTTAACATTACTACCGTTAGTTCAGACTGGAAGTGTTATGTAGTTTTTTTTGTAGCGTTTTACGACACACTTCTGATGACGTCGATTTTTTTTCGAAAAAGTTTATTTCCATTTTTATGACAATGTCATACTTTAAATCCAAATGTCAAAAGAAGCATTGTTTGCAAAAATACGGCTTCTTAAAGCTATAATTTCGATAAGTTTTTAAGGATTTCAAAACAACTTGGCACACATTTTAACACGTGCCACAACAATTATTACAGACACAAATAAAAGCAACAAATTTCTTTCCTTAAGGTCACGGTCATACTTCAAGGTCAAAGGTTGAAAATAGCACTTTAGTGATCAATAAATTTAATTTGAATTTTGTTTCTCAAGTATTTACTTGACTTACGTAACTTAACTTATTCCATTGAACTCCTTATGGATCATAGGGCCTCGGCAACAATCTACTAGCGTACTCTGTTTTGGGCTTCTTTCTTTAGCTCTCCCCATGACATGTTGCAGTTCTTCATTTCTTCCTCAAAGGATCGCCTCCAGGTGGTCTTAGGGCGTCCGACTCGTCTGTTGCCCTGGGGATTCGACTGTAAGGCCTGCCGAGTGATGTCTTCTGGAAGTTTTCGCAAGGTGTGACTAATCCACCTCCATTTCCGCCTTGCGATCTGCTGTCCGATGGGATCCTGGTTTGCTTGTTTTCATATGTCGGTGTTCTTGACTTTGTCTCGCCATCTGACTTTTAGGATGTTTCGGAGGCACCTGTTCATTAAGACTTGGATCTTGTTGGTCAGAGTGTTGGTGACTCTCCAGGTCTCAAAGCCGTAGAGGAAGACAGACTTGACGTTGCTGTTTAAAATGCGAAGTTTAATGTGAATAGACAGGGATGCTGCTTTCCAGACTGGCCTTATCAGAACCGCCTGTTTCTGACACAACACTGCCAAGGTAGGTGAAGGAGTCCATCTTCTTGAGCTCTTTGTCTTCTAGGGTAATAGGCTTCTGTTGTTTCTTGTTATTGACCATGGTCTCGGTCTTTTCGAGGTTAATTTGCAGTCCGGATTTTGCTGCTTCTCTGATAAGGTTGTCTGTTTTCTTTTGCACGTGTTGAAAGGAATAGGACATCAGGTACAAGTCATCTGCAAAGTCGAGGTCCTCCAATGTCTGTTTCAGGGTCAACTGGATTCCGGTCACCCGCATGACTCAATCCACCAAAAGCAAAAATATCATCGTTGACGGCATGCACCGTTGGCAGACTCCTGGAGATTCTCATAGTCCTCTGTCAGTTTGCCATTGTGGATCACCTGGCATGTTGCGGCCTCGTAAAGTTGCTGAATCAGGTTGACAAATGTTGGCGTGATTCCATAGTGGTGAAGGAGTCTCCAAATGGTCTCTCTGTTAACACTGTCGAACGCTTGGCGGAAGTCTACAAAGTTTAGGTACAGCGTTAACTGCCACTCCAGGGACTGTACAATCATTACTCTAAGCGTGGTGATCTGGTCGGTGCACGACTTGTCTTTTCTGAAGCTAGCTTGTTCTGGTCTGAGTCTTTTGTCGACTGCATGTTAAGTCGCTCCAAGATGATGCGGGCTAGTATCTTGCTTGGCACTGACAGTAACATGATGCCTCGCAAATTTTTTGCAGAGTCCGAAGTCCTTTTCTTTGAAAGTTTCACCAGGTGTCCTTCTTGCAAATCTGCTGGGACTCTTCCATATGCCCAGATTTCCTGCAGTAGGGGCAAAAGCATGGTTTCCGTGGTGGAAGAGTCTGTCTTTAGTGCTTCTGTTGGAATTCCATCTGGTCCAGGTTCTTTGTTGCTTTTCAGCGCCTGCAAGGCCTTCTGGATCTCAGCTTATGTGAGAGGGTTGGTTTTGACTCTGAATGGAGTGTCTGCAGGAGGGAAATCCGGTCTCTCTGATGGTTGAGGTCGGTTTAAAAGGTTCTTAAAATGTTTGGCCCATCGATGTCTCTGGTTTTCCTCCTTGGTGATAGTATGTCCCTCGCTGTCTTTGACTGGTATGATTTGGTTAGACTTCTTTGTAGAGAGAGTTATGGTGATCTTGTACAGAGTGCTGATGTCTCTCTTTTCATCTGTCTGTTCTGCTGCTGTTGCCAGGGTGTCATAGAAGACTCTCTTGTCCGTCCTGGCACTTTTCTTTACTTCTTTGTTCATGCTAGTGAATTCTTCCTGGAGCACTTTCTTTTCATCTTCATCCTTGGTGTTGTTTATTTCTGTTTATGTCTCGCCTGTTCTGTATCAAGTTCCTGGCGTTTCCGGAGAGCCATTCTTTAAAAGTGCTTGCTCTTCTTCCCAGGACTTCTTGACACGAGTCTTTCCATATGTCCCTCAGGCAGCTGCAATGTTCGTCCAGTGGCATTTCTTCTGTCACCATACCAAAGGCCTCAAATCTGTGTTCAAGAGAAACTGAGAAGGAATCATTGAAACCTGTTTCTTTGAGTCTTTGGATGTTGAATCTAGCCTGAGGTCTATCAGCTGTGTCTCTGAAGGCCCGTAGCTTGATCTTGATGACTCCCATTACAAGTTGGTGGTCTGATGCTACTTCGGCTCCTTTTTTGTGTTGATATCCAGGTTACTTTGTGGATACCTTTGTGTTGAAACGTGCTTCCGCTAATGACCAGGTCATTGAAGGCACAAAAGTCTGTGAACAGTTCGCCATTTTCGTTCATTTATCAGAGTCCGAGGGCATGTGTACCCATGATCAATTCCTTACCTGTGTTGTCTTTCCCTATCTTAGCGATCATGTCACTCATCAGTAGCTTGACGTCTTTCTTGGGTAGTTCGTCGACTACTGTTTGCAGTGCGTCGTAGAACGTTTCCTTTGTCCCTTCATCTGCTTTGTTAGTGCGGGCATAGCACTGTGTGATGGTAACTTTCGTCCCTTTAGAGTTAAACCTTGCTGTCATGATTCTGGAGGAAACTGGCTGCCACTCCATAAGTGCGTTTGCAGCTGCAGGGGACATCATGATGGCAGCTCCTTCTGTGTGATCATGGTTTTCTTCCGCATGTCCCGAGTACAGGATCTTCTCTCCAGTTGCTAATGTGGTCAGGCCGGATCCATTCCATCTACTTTCACAGATTCCTAGTACTTGGATGTTGTAGCGCTTCAACTCATTTGCTATATTGACTGTTGCTTCGGCTTCTGTAGCGGGGTTCTTGTTCCGGGGAGGTATTGCTAACCCCACGACAAATCTTCATCCTTTCGCATATGGGGCTTAGGACCGTCTATGGCGGAATTCTCAAGTATTTAAGGACTTCAAAAACCTTCGCACAAAAATATAAAAGATAACTCCGTCAGTTCAAAGGTCAAGCATGAGCCGCTTAACTGAAAATGTAATAGATGTAGTAATACTTTACCAATTACATTGTATATGGCACATTATGTGCTAAACTAAATAAGGTCATGTGTTGAGCATAATAACCCGATGGTAACATTTAATGATGAAGTAAAACAAAACAAGTCAATAGTTAAATGTATTTCGTGTTGTAATTCAAATTTATTAATGAGTTATACTTGTGAGTGCCACAAACATTTTTTGTATTTTATATCCGATACTTGTGAAGACAACACGTAATACATACATCTAATCATTTACACAAAACGTGCATCCCCAATTCCGACACGGGGAGGTAGTGACGAAAAATAACAATATAACAGAAAGAGCGTAATACACAAGTCTAATCACGTATAAAGATATTGGTATTGGGGGTAATACACACGTCTAATCACTTATAAAGACAGTGGTAACACACACGTCTAATCACTTATAAAGACAATTAGTAATACACACATCTAATCACTTATAAAGACAATGAGTAATACACACGTCTAATCACTTATAAAGTCAATGGTAACACACACGTCTAATCACTTATAAAGTCAATGGTAACACACACGTCTTATCACTTATAAAGACAATTAGTAATACACACGTCTAATCACTTATAAAGACAATGAGTAATACACACGTATTATCACTTATAAAGACAATGAGTAAAACACACGTCTTATCACTTATAAAGACGATGAGTATTGGGGGTAATAAACACGTCTAATCACTTATAAAGGAAATTGTAATACACACGTCTAATCACTTATAAAGATAATAAGTAATTCACATGCCTTGAGGCACGATCGAAATAATATTTAATTGCTTTCATTTTCTTCATGATTTCATCAATTTAACAATGTTGCTTGACATATATCTACCGGAACAGAGAGAATTGTTTTAATAAATGTATATATCTATATGAATTTATGTCAATATCTTCTTTGATTTGCATGGAAAGTTTATATTTCCATGGGCCATTTCCAGCCAAAACAAAAGAACTACGTGGAGCTAAAGTGATGAAACTTATAAATCAGCAGATGAACTTGCGCATCTCCACAGTTTGAGACCGTTCGGAAATTATTTTTTTTTATTGTTTGGTGTGTTTTAATGTTTTTGAAGATATTAAACTGCTATGGTTACGCACTGTGATCTTGCGCACCTCCATTTGTTTGGTCATATCTGAGCAAAATGTACATTTTTAAACTTGTGTTTTGATGCTTAAGTTGAAAAACACAACAAGCATATTAATCTTACTGTGAACTTGCACACCTCTGTTTTTAGATCTAGTTTTTATACAAAATATTCATTATGGTCCCTTTTATCCTTAAATGCCTTTTTAAATACGTGTGCCGCGCGTATCTCTACATCATTCACATACGAAATAGTTTCGTCATAAAAAGTGTTAGGGCACTTGTTCAACAAAAATATAATACATTTTAACTTGTGTCACTCTAGAAGTTTTTCTGCTATAGTAAGAAAACTTTATGAACATATAAAGTAATGTGAACTTTTTCTTCAATTTTTGTAGTGTTCATACATAAATAGAATCTTCGTGTCCTACGCAAACATGCCCAGTGTATTTCTACACGTGTTATGAGTTTCTTGAGATATCAAGGTTTTGTTTTTATTGCAATGACATTAAACTTCAAATTTCGCGGGCTAAATTTAATGCACTTCAAATCATGCGCAAAGTTTAATAAATCAAAACACTATTAATTTTGGGTTGAATACGTTCATTTTAAACTACCGGTAATGACAATCTGAAGGTAAGTAATACCTCCACATACCAAATTGTCATGTTAACACATGTTACAAGAGAGTATTGGTGGGATCAGTTTGATATACACATATTTGACATTAAGATAGTGACTGGACGATAACGGATTGAACACTGGCTTGCTAGGCGGTTCGTCTGATGTCCATTAACCAGGTCGGTATCCGAAATTAAACCCGTAAGAATATACAACTTTTTGCGGCTTTGCACATAATAAAATGTTGTAAACAGAACTCAGGTCACTTTAGTTTAAAACAAGAGCACCGCATAACGCGTGCCAACGCTCGGCTGCGGGTGCAGTTTTGAATAAACGAAAGCTTGTCCGAAGAAATATTTATATATATATGTATGTATTTATGTATGTATGTATGTATGTATGTATGTATGTATGTATGTATGTATGTATATATGTATGTATGTATGTATGTATGTATGTATGTATGTATGTATGTATGTATGTATGTATGTATGTATGTATGTATGTATGTATGTATGTATGTATGTATGTATGTATGTATGTATGTATGTATGTATGTATGTATGTATGAATGTATGTATGCATGCATGCATTGACCTTTGTATGAAGTTTCAAAGTTGTAGATGGAAGCACTTTGATTATAGAGCCAATGATATGGTTTTAGTACGGCATTGACGGCGGACGAGCTGGCTATGACAATACCTCAGGTTTTCTCCGAAAACAGTCGAGTTAATAATACATAACTCCTTTTAGTCAGGTTCTTTGCATGTGTATCTCATGTAAACATGTGGAAGCAAAACAATGTTTGCCGGAGAAAAAGAAACCATGATTGCTTAACAGCTGTGAAAAATGTAAGTTCGTATTTGTATTACCAAATGATGGTCTGGCATATATGTATTTACAAGATATACAGATGCCCATATCCACGGCATCCTTCTTCCATGTATAACTTGCTTTTAGATTGCAAGGGTAAATGATAAATTCCACCGTCGGACGGGAATTTAGTTAGTTAGTGGTTATCTCCGCCGTCTGTCCTGGCCACTATCTTCTCCTACACTATAAGCACTAGAACCTTTAAACTTACATAGTAGCTATGAACATATGTGCGACCCTGCATTATTTGGAATTTTGATCTGACCCCTGGGTCAAAAGTTATGGGGGTTGGGGTGTGGCCAGGTCAGAGATTTTCACTCATTTTTATGTCCCCGGTATGGTGCATTGGCCATAACGCTTGCACTGTTGAAGATAGCAACTTAATATTTGGCATGCATGTGTATCTTATGGAGCTGGTCATCCTTCAAGGTCAAAGGTAAAAAAAACAAATCCAAGGGAAGTAATAAGCTTTAAAGGGAGGTAAGTAGTGAACCTGCCAAATGATTTTTTTTTAATAAATCAAAGCGGTGCAGGAGGCATTGTGTTTCTGACAAACACATCTCTCGTTTTTCATTATTTTGCTTTAACTTCTTCATTTCTACACCGATTCACTTCAAATTGATACTGAACATCTCTTATGACAATCTATACTAGGGGACCTATTGTTTTTGCCCCGTCGGTTTGTTGGTCTGCGTCAATCTTTAATATTGGCCACAAATTTTGCAATATTGAAGATAGCAACATGATATTTGGCATGCATGTTTATCACATGGAGCTGAACATTTTGAGTGATGAAAGGTCAAGGTCATCCTTCATGGTCAAAAGATATGGGGGGCATAATGTTTCACAAACACATCTTGTTCTAAGCATTTTATTACTGTAAATTAGAATAAGAAGTAGCAAATGGATACATTATAAAAATACTAATACATAATTACATGTATAATCACAACAGAACAGAAAAAAAGAAATAACTCATTCTGCTTTGACTTTTTAAATGACACAGACAAGTGAGTTTGGTGAATAGGCAAATAGTATATAAAATTATGTATATTAATTTTCTAATACTTAACAAAAATGTTTAAACTATAAAACACAAGCTCTCATTGAGTTCTCTAGTAAACTCTCAAGTTTATTTGTAGAGCAGATGCAATTTAAAATGTAGTAAGAAAACTTTTTGAAGTACTTGTCTCTACTGCTTTAACAACTAGAGCTTAGTCACAGACGTGACGAATACCCCCACATGCCGCATTGACACATAATATTTTGCATGTCGTCTTCACACAAAAAAAGCGGACACCATGCTCAATTTTTTAAACGCACTAAGTGACCCCTTGACGTAGTTTTTGACCCAGAAAGGCCCATGTTCTAACTTGGCCTTAAGATCATCTCCATAAAACTTCTGACCAAGTTTGGTGAAGATCAGACGTGAACTACTTGAATTAGAGCGCGGACACAATGTTGAATATTAAAAAAAAGTGACCTCGTGACCTATTTTTAGGCCCGGAATGGCCCATGTTCAAACTTGTCCTAGAAATCATTTAGATAAAACTTGTGACCAAGTTTGATGAGGATTGGATGAAAACTACTTGAATTAGAGAGCGGACAACATGGCGAGGTTTAAAACGCACTAAGATACCCTGTGACCTAGTTTTTGACCCCGCATGACCCATATTCAAACTTGACCTAGACATCATCTAGATACAACTTCTGACCAAGTTTGGTGAAGATTGGATGAAAACTACTTGAATTAGAGAGCAGACAACATTGTGATGTTTAAAACGCACTAAGTGACCCCGTGACCTTGTTTTTGACCCGGCATGACCTATATTCAAACTTGCCCTAAACATTATTCAAACTTGACCTAGACATCATCTAGATACAACTTCTGACCAATTTTGGTGAAGATTGGATAAAAACTACTTGAAATAGAGAGCGGACAACATGGTGAGGTTTAAAACACACTAAGTGACCCCTTGGCCTGGCCCATGTTCGAACTTGACCTACACATAATCTAGTTACATCTTCTTACCATGAGTGGTGACGATCGGATTTAATTTACTTGAAATAGAGAGCGGACACCATGCTCAATGTGTAAAACATACTAAGTGACCCTGTGACCTAGTTTTCGATCTGGCATGGCCCATGTTCGAACTTGGCCTTCAGATCATCTAGATAAAACTTCTGACCAAGTTTGGTGAAGATCGGATGAAAACTATTTGAATAAGAGAGAGGACAATATGCTGAATGTTAAAAAACGCACTTAGTGACCCCGTGACCTAGTTTTTGACCCGGCAAGGCCCATGCTCGAACTTGGCCTTAAGATAATCTAGATACAACTTCTGACCAAGTTTGGTGAAGATCGGATGAAAACTACTTGAATAAGAGAGCTGACAACATGCTGAATGTTTAAAACGTATTTAGTGACCCCTGTGACCTAGTTTTTGACCCGGCAAGGCCCATGTTTGAACTTGGCCTTAAGATCATCTAGATACAACTTCTGACCAAGTTTGGTGTATCTCGGATGAAAACTACTAGAATTAGAGAGCAGACAACATGCTGAATGTTAAAAACGGACTAAGTGACCCCGTGACCTATTTTTCGACCCGGCAAGGCCCATGTTCGAACTTGGCCTAGACATCATGTAGATACAACTTCTGACCAAGTTTGGTGAAGATCGGATGAAAACTACTTGAATTAGAGAGCGGACACTTAATACGGACCGACAGACAGAGCGATCGACCGACAAGTTCACTCCTATATACCCCCCTAAACTTTGTTTGTGGGGGTATAACAAGAGCACAACAAAGGTTATAACACAGAATAAATAATACAATGCACATATACAAGACAACAGGTATAAGACAACACTTAAAAATAAACTTGTGATTAATATTTATTGTTAACTTGTATCACTAACAGCGCATCAAAACAAACTTATTTTGCGAAAAAATATTTGTAAATTGTATCAAAATTCACCATTCTTATGTTTTTTTTATCATCCCAGCAATGCCCATGATTTAAATACCCTACCGCACAATTGTGCCTACATAAATAAGTAGCTTCATTTAAGAGAAAAACAAAATGTAAAATACAACAAATATTTTACCTGAGAACATACAGATTGTTTACAATGATTCTTCTAAATAATAAGTTATGGCTGTGTAAATAGGTAATTTGCATTAACAATTTTCTCAGAATGAGCGATGGAAGAAAAGCAGCTCTTTGATGCATAATTATGAATGTAAAATTGATCTTTTCATCTCTCCTATTTTTGGTAAAAACAATGAGGTTTTGAAAATCATAAAAAAATGTACTACATGTCTATAATTGAACCATAACTATCCAGGCTTGATTTTTTTCTATTATACTAGTACTTTTATTCCTATTATTAGGCTTTTGATATGGGAAGTACAAAATAAATATGATGACTGCTTATTATTTGATTATTTACATGGTAAGCATTACATAAAAAGTAGTTTTTCAATATTTGACATACCAGAAAAATTGAAGAAGAGACTTCAGTTACCAAGATGACAAATATGATTCAATGTTCAAAGAATAAAGTTAATTTACAAAGCTATCTGATAAGTTTAAAGCAATGACCAATGTGAAAAAGAATCCAAACAAACCAGAAACACAATAAAGCAATAGTATTATTTCCAAAAAGATACCCTCATAAATATGTGGAGTCATAGTGTCTGGTAATGAGAACACAATACCTTGCCTGACTTTTGAACACACAGTAGCTCCAGACTAGTCCGTCCAAATGGGAACACTGGTCTGGAGCTACGCTGGTTGCATATGATATACATGTATCCTTTTCTACACTATTCAGCTTACATATCATTGCAATCAATGTCAAAACAAGAGTCGCTGTTTGATAAACACGCATCCCAACTGATTGATACTTGACAGCCCATCTGGTTTAAGGGTGAAATGGGAATGGAAAAAGCAATAACCATCAGTTAGACAGGAATGTAACAGCAGATAACTGTTGACCAAATTTGGGTGAAAGTGAAGGCAAAAGTGAGGCCTGGTGATAACAGTGGATTAGAAATACACATCTAGCACATGACTGATTCCTTATCAAGGTGGGCTGGTTTGAGTGCCTTTAAAACCCCAATAGACTGTATAACCCCAACTGCTATGCTAGTGGGTTTGAAAACAACTGACAGAGCTCAAAAGCTGTGCAGGTTGAAGGGTAGAGGTCATATGAATATCAGCCATCTTTACTTGAGGCTAATGGGTATGAAAAGAATCACTCAGAGAGCAAAACTAAGGGCAGGAGAGTGTCTAAAGCCTTGGCAAGCAAACCCCCTAGGACATGGACAAGTTGGGAAATATGCCACTGCAGAAGACAGGTGCACTGAACATAACGACCGTGCAATTCTTTTCACTCCAATTATTAGTGGTCAACAAACAAAAGAAGGAATATTGTATTCTTATTGGTAGCCCAGAGGAGTTTCTGCAAGAAAAAACAAGAACATCCTAATAATCGAAAAACAGCCATTTTAATTTACCATTGATTCCCAAATAAGGTCAAGGACAATGTGAGGAATCACCATAACCTGTCATGAACGGACAGATAATCATTATATAATTTACCTTCCATAGGAAATGCAGGAGGCGTAAACAATAAGAACAGCTTCATACGCATATACTCAAGTAGAAAACATGAGGGCCTGAGAGGCCCAAATTTGCTCACCTGAGAGAACAAGATCAGTCCTGTTTACCCTACCGATTGCTTCTCAGTAGTATGGAGGGCATCTCTCAGTAGTTTTGGACTGTTGTCAGTAGTTTGAAACTTTTCAATCATTTTGAGCATTAAAACAACATGACTGGGTCACATATCAATTTAATGGTACATAAAGCATTAGATGAATCTAGTTGCTAATAATTAAATCTGTTAAGTGATTGTTTTGCTTTGATTTGTTACAGCCTGTGCCATTTGGTTTGGGAAAATTCGCGCGTTAAACCACGAAATTGGAAAAAATAGCGCGATAAACCATGAAATTGGGAGACATTCAGCATTATACATATGCTTATAAGTAAAAGAATTAAAATTGTTTTTAAGTGCATGTTCGACAGCATTTTATATTATAAAGTGCTGCTTCAATGTCTTATTACAATGAAGACAATATTTAGTTAATATCCATCCACATGCATATTCAACTTGCAATAATCTATAGATTCTTAAATACACCATTTGATCATGAGCTCTTTAAGAATAGCTATTAGTTTAATTCAGTATTTTTTAAAATTAACTATCATAAGGGGAAAACAAACAAATATTGACAAACATCCTTTAGTGTTCTTGTTTTGTTAATGATATATTAAATAGAGTTAAAATAATATATTTTATTTGTTTACCCAAAGACCTTTAGAATCTATAGGTCTTTGGTTTACCTTTAAATATTTTGCACTTGACAACCTCAGTTCAATGCTATTTCATTAAACTGCACAGCGTAACAAATATAATAAAGCAGAATACGCATATAAATCTGATTATACACAGATCCACTAACATATAAATCAAATCATGTTTGTCTCTTTTCATTTTCGAACGATACTCATCTTATTATAATAAATGCTTTAACTTTGTGAGTAGACAATTTTCCAATACTCGTTTCCGTGACGCACATTCACTGTGCAGATTTCTGATAAATATTTTGTTCAAATCTCAAACGTAGTATGTTGCGTTAATTGACACACGCATTACATTATTCCCTAATGACCATATGATATTCCTTGTTAATTTGAATGGTATTTATTATTTTCGCCATTAATCACAATTTCTCGTCTGCTTGCCGCCATCTTGGACGTGTGTAAAAACAGGCGTGCTCAATCCTGATACTATCGTCGGTATTATCCGCAATAGAAAGAGAGATGTGTATACTGGATAGAAACGTAAAATCATACATATTCGGATAAATTTGCGAACCAATACGCAAGTCAGTTGTCGTTCGGTGACGACTTGACAAGTTTGATCAGCACTCCTTCTCCGGGAGGCTTGAATTTCAACGTTTTTTACTATGCAAGTGCCAAAATGATTATGATTGGTACATTACCCGTTAAGACCGAAAATAAGCGAAAGTAGGATTAAAAACTGAAATTTGACCATTTTGATCGATGAATCCGTAGTTTTTCAGTACAAATCCGTAGTGCGTAGTTTAGCCCAATAATCCGTAGGAACTACGGCGAATCCGTAGAAGTAAACAGGTCTGCAAGATATTATTGGGACAAATCTTCTGGCCAAATTTCATGAAGATCGGAAAATAAATGTGGCCCCTAGAGTGTAAACAAGGTTTTTCTATAGCCATATAAGTAAAAATGCACCGCCCCCTGGCAGCCATGTTTATTCAACCAAACGGCATCATTTTTTTTATCTCTTCCAAGATATTATCAGGATGAATCTTCTGACCAAGTTTCATGAAGATTGGACAGTAAATGTGGCCTCTAGAGTGTTAACAAGATTTTACTATAGCCATATAAGGAAAAACGTCCCGCCCCTTGGAAGCCATTTTTTTTTAAGGAAACATAATTATTTTCGAACTCATCCAAGACATCATTAAGACTTATGTTCTGACCAAGTTTCATGAAGATTGGATTATAAATGTGGACTCTAGAGTGTTAACAAGATTTTACTATAGCCATATAAGGAAAAATGCCCCGCCATTTGGCAGTCATGTTTTTCAAGCGAACATAACCATTTTCGAACTCATCCAAGATATCATTGAGACCAATCTTCTGACCAAATTTCATGAAGATTGGACAATAAATGTGGCCTCTAGAGAGTTAACAAGGCAAATGTTGACGCCTCACGACGGAACAGACAAAAAGTGATCACAAAAACTCACCATGAGCACGTTGTGTTCAGGTGAGCTAAAAATTGAATAACAAAATACATGACTGTCAACAGTAATAAAATTGCAGTACCGGTACTAGAAGAATATACCTATTTTGTTCAAGGTCAATAAGGTACAGAAAATAAAATAACATCAAAATTATGCAAACATGATATAATCATGTATCATAATGTAAAATGGTTTGCTTACAATTGCACAACAAATGTAATATGTTACAATCATTGTTAACAAGAATTGCTAACAAACTTCATAAATTGTATAAAAACTTCAGTTAAGAAACTCCATGTTCTTACTTCTAACAAAACTTAAAAGAATAAGCTGAAAATGCTGGTTTATTAAAGATTACATATGGACCTACAAGCATAAGCAGTATAAAATTTCATCTAAAATAGCTCTGGTCTGTGTAAATGGTACTGATAAACAATGGCAATATTTGATTATGGCTTGCATGTGGTATTCTTAGTGTTCCGCTTCGTTTACATTGGTAACCTTTTAATGGCGTGAATATGCAGTGCTGATTTTCATATACATAATGCATGGCAACAAAAATCTCTATAGTTTTGAAAGTATACATTAATGTACAAAACAATTGCAAAACATTTGCTAAATTTATTACAATTATTTAAAAGCCTGAATGTTGATACCTGCAAACTGACTAAACAAGGTTCGCGTCAATGTTTCTTCTGTTTCCCATTGGTATGGGACTCCGAGCTGGTACCGGGTTTCTTTTTATATGCCTGGATGTAGAAATTGGCAAACATAACGAGGAAGATGACAGCATAGGCGAGTATCCAGTACGCGAACAGGCGTGGGTAGCGACAGTCCTTCATCCAGAGGAGCTGCACTGAGTGGACCGTAACCAGGATAAACTGGATCTGGAATCACAAAAGAGTATTTACATCCAATGTTTTACGGATGGGTATTTACGTACTTGTACTATGTCGTTATTGTGTAGAGATTGTAGGTATAAGGTGAGTATTTGACAAGTATTGCACTAATATTTTTTCTTCGCTTGTTTTTCATCTTCATCTTTATCTTATAGTGAATAGGTTATGGCACATAAAATACCAAAGATGTTCAACTTTCTGAAGAAAGCACCAACATGTGTATGAAGCTTATTTAATATACCCTTAATAAGATAAGACGTGAGGACACGCTCTATCTGTCCGGGAACCTACTTTTAAACCAATTTCAAAAAGGGAGGTAACAACGGCTTTTCTGAGATTGAGATTTTCCTGAAATTGCTATATGTCACAATTATTGTGTTAAAATGATTTGAAAGTTTAAATAATGCAATATTATGAAAGAGAGGTGCGTGAACTGTTGAAATTGTATTGGTATTCATTGATGCATTACATGATAATCCTCCAAATTCGTTCTTGAAAGGGGAGATTATAAGTACATCACCTTTAGTACATATACAAACTTCTATAACATTAGAAGTAAATATATTTAATACCCGTATCATCTAGTATTTACCTTCATTTCAAATCTTTAGGTAAATCATTATATTAAACCTTATCTTGTCGGGCTAATTTGTATCAAAGAGATAATATTAATTAACTAAAGCACATTTTAATAAAGAGCATCGTGCTTGTTTTTGAATGATGGATTAAAATATCAAGAACAGAACAGAACATGTACATAGTTTATTATTGAATTAAATAACATATTAATTAATGTTAATTACACCATGTAATTGAAAGTATTTAAACATGTATATATGCGATGAGTATGCAATGATCTCAGAGCATAATTATAATTATGTTATATACACATATAATAATGATATCAAATTATTAAGAAGTAAACAATTAAATAGTCCTTACTTTTTCATTGTACATCTATTTATGTTCATATAAACAAGTTTAGATAGCATAAATAGTATGCCAAATAAACTTAATAGAATTCTTGTCAATTTATAATAATAAACTGATAAGCTGCTACATACATGTAAATTTAGTATTGTCATGATTGTAACCCAAACTTTTCTTGCAAAGAAATTTCATGGTGATTTGCTATGATTAAGCATGGCATGGATTTTATAAAACAGGCGACGCAGTACAAGAATCCTTTTCAGACCCCTGTCTTAACTGTAGATCAGCCACTGTATGCTATTGCAAAACAGATCCATTGGTTATGGCCAGAGGAATACCGTGAGAGAAAGTATTTTATAATGATGGGTGGACTACACATCGAGATGGCATTTTTGAAAGTCCTTGGTAAATGGTTATATGATAGTGGTTGGATTACAGCAATTACCACAGCTGGAGTAGCCACGGCTGGTAGAGCTGACAGCATTAAGAATGGTGTTAGTACTTCACGTGGTCAGTGGGCCCACCAAGTGATGGTAGCTGCTCTTTATATATTGAAGTGTAAAGCTTATAAAGAGTATACCGAAAGAGTCACAGATAGTGCTGAAAAGTAAGCAGTGGTCAGATATGATGGATAATTTCCACCCTCAATTTGCGTACTGGAAAAAAACAATGGAGATTGAAATACTGTTTTTACAGTTTATGAAATCTCAAAGGGAGGCTAATTACGAGATGTATGTAGAAATCCTAGGTAAGATGGTGCCATGGATGTTTGCAATGGACCATGTTCGTTATGCTCGTTGGCTGCCTGTCCATTCACAAGATTTAATTTAACTTATAGAAAGAAGTATCGATGTCAACGAAGAGTTCACAAGAGGATACTTTGTAACAAATAAAACTAAACACAGATTTTTAGCACTTGCTCACGACCAAATTCATGAGCGGCAGAATGCTATAGTAAAGGATGACGGTGGATACGTTGGACTAACCGAAAGTCCAGATGCACTTCGAAGATGGATGGTGTCTGCACCAGAAACATTACGCATTCTTATGTAAGCGAGTGATAATACAGACAATTCAGATGATACGAAACACCATTAGGAGAAGCAAACTAAACAAAAAAAGTTTCAGACTAAGGTACGCCAGCTAGTCGAAACAATAGATGATATGGGAAATCCCTTTGAAGAAGACACATCAGACCTTTATACACTTGACACAAAAGTTGTCATGTCTCCTGAGGTAATCATGTCAGTCAAGACAGCAGAATCAATTGGAAATGCTCAGTACGAATCTATGATTGTTGAACGTCTAAGCAACAATATGAAAGGTTTTTACGAGACAATAAAGAACAAGAGTTCCGCGGTCGGAGATGACCGCATTGAAGCCGGATTTTTTATTTAAATGACAGGAAAGTACCTTTCGTGTTTTTGTCAATGCAATACTTAAATTACTGAAATATTGTTCAAAGGTCAAAATGAAATGTAAGTACTTTTCAAGGCATGAGCAAACCTTGTGTTATGTTTTGAATGCATGCATATACATGAACAACAATAACATTTAAGGTCACAAATATGAACTTGAATTGACATATCAAGTTTGAAGACTCTAGGTCTAAGCATACCAAAGTATTAACAACTTTAACATATTTACATCCAAGGTCACAGTGACCTCGACCTTCAAATGAATGACCTTGAATGACCAGTGGTCATCTAAGTGTGCTTGCAAACCTTTACGTCAAGTTTGAGATTCTAGGTCCAAGCATACCAAAGTTACAACAATTTTAACATTTTAACATTTAAGTTCACAGTGACCTTGACCTTCAAATGAATGACATTGAAATGAATGACCTTGAAATGACCAGTGGTCATCTAAGTGTGCTTGCAAATCTTTACGTCAAGTTTGAGATTCTAGGTCCAAGCATACCAAAGTTACAACAATTTTAACATTTTAACATTTAAGTTCACAGTGACCTTGACCTTCAAATGAATGACATTGAAATGAATGACCTTGAAATGACCAGTGGTCATCTAAGTGTGCTTGCAAACCTTTACGTCAAGTTTGAGATTCTAGGTCCAAGCATACCAAAGTTATAACAATTTTAACATTTTAACATTGAAGGTCACAGTGACCTTGACCTTCAAATGAATGACATTGAAATGAGCAGTGGTGATCTTCTAGTACTGGCCAACCTTTATGTCAAGTTTGAAGACTCTAGGTACAAGCATACCAAAGTTATAACATGGAATAAGAACTTTAACATTTTTACCTACCAAAGTTATAAGAACTTTAACATTTTTACATTCAAGGTCACAGTGACCTTGACCTTAGAATGAATGACCTTGAAATGACCAGTGGTCATCTAAGTGTGCTTGCAAACCTTCATGTCAAGTTTGAAGACTCTATGTCCAAGCATACCAAAGTTATAACAATTTTAACATTTTAACATTTAAGGTCACAGTGACCTTGACCTTCAAATGAATGACATTGAAATGACCAGTGGTCATCTTCTAGTACTGGCCAATCTTTATTTCAAGTTTGAAGACTCTAGGTACAAGCATACCAAAGTATAACATGAAATAAGAACTTTAACATTTTTACATTCAAGGTCACAGTGACCTTGACCTTCAAATGAATGACCTTGAAATGTCCAGTGGTTACTTACTAGTTCTGGCCAACCTTCATGTCAAGTTTCAAGACTCTAGGTCCAAGCATACCAAAGTTATAACAACTTTAACATTTTTACATTCAAGGTCACAGTGACCTTGACCTTCAAATGAATGACCTTGAAATGTCCAGTGGTTACTTACTAGTTCTGGCCAACCTTCATGTCAAGTTTCAAGACTCTAGGTCCAAGCATACCAAAGTTATAACAACTTTAACATTTTTATATTGAAGGTCACAGTGACCTTCGCCTTCAAATGAATGACCTTGAAATGACCAGTGGTCATCTGTTAATCCTGGCCAACCTTCATGTCAAGTTTGAAGACTCTAGGTCCAAGCATACCAAAGTTATACCATGAAATAAGAACTTTAACATTTTTACATTCAAGGTCACAGTGACCTTGACCTTCAAATGAATGACCTTGAAATGACCAGTGGTTACTAACTAGTTATGGCCAACCTTCATGTCAAGTTTCAAGACTCTAGGTCCAAGCATACCAAAGTTATAACAACTTTAACATTTTTTATATTGAAGGTCACAGTGACCTTGACCTTCAAATGAATGACCTTGAAATGACCAGTGGTCATCTGTTAATCCTGGCCAACCTTCATGTCAAGTTTGAAGACTCTAGGTCCAAGCATACCAAAGTTATACCATGAAATAAGAACTTTAACATTTTCGAGCACGCCGCCACCCCGCCCGCCCCCCCCGCCCGCCCGACAACATCAATCTATAAGCCGAGATTTTTTCGAAAAAAATCCGGCTAAAAAATCGCTTCCCCTTTTTCAAACTGGGTCCAGAAAGAGAGAGGCAAAGGCATCAAAAGTTAAGAGTATACAAAGTGACATTCAATTATTTTCTAGAATGTATATTTTATGTCAGGTGAGAGACGGTGATTTAGGCACCTTTTTTGAACACGAAAACCATGCATGGCCCCCATCTATAGCAGAAAATAACAAGATGAGACTAGGTAGTAAAGCAGACCTACTGAAGTGTCTAGAAAGAAAAGATGAATCGCCAGAGATGAGTCCTCCTGTAGAGGTTAGCATAAAAGATGGTGCTGCGATTGTTTAGTCCCTGGATCCCAATAGGTCAGACAAGAGAGTTCTGACGTTCAGTGATTATGCATTGAAGCGTGTATTACCTTATATATCTAAGCAGCTAATGTCAGTCGACACGATCGATGTAGTATGGAATACTTACAGACCTGACAGCCTTAAAGTACATACTAGACACAGTCGAGGGACAGGTGATAGAATCAGAGTAAACGGATCGACTCGAATTCCTGCTAACTGGAAATCATTCTTAAGGGTTGATGAAAACAAAACAACACTTTACGAGTTTCAGGCAACACAAATTAGTCTTTTGAAAACACCACCAGGGAAGGTGGTTCTGACCACTTTTAGAGAGAATGTTTAAGTTGCTAACACCAGCACTGAGCCAGTGGAACCAGATATAAGCAATATCCAGCCTTGCAACCATGAGGACGCTGATTCTCGTATGATTTTGCATGCTGTGGATGGGTATAAACAAGGCTACAAGCGAGTAATGCTTCATGTAACTGACACAGATGTCTTAGTGCTAACGATTTACACCATCAGTCAGTTTGAAAATTGTGAACTGTGGCTAGCATTTGGACACGCCAAACATTTCAGGTACATACCAGCTCATTTGATAGCCACATGTCTTGGCAAAGATGTTTTGTTTGGTCTTTTATTTCTTCATGCATTGTCAGGATGCGATATCGTCTCTGCATTTGCAGGCATTGGTAAAAAGACGGCATTCACGCTATTCATTACGCTCCATCAACTTTTTCCAGTATTTAAATGTTGTCAAGTCCCTTACTGTCAGTGACAGATGATGATTTCAAAGTTGTGGAAGGATACATAATCTTATTGTACAGCAAAACCTCATCCAATGCATCTGTAAAAGAAGCTAGGAAGCATCTCTTTTCTCAAGGAAATAGACAGATTGAAAACATTCCACCTACCAGATGCGCACTTGTCCAGCATGTTAATAGGGCAGTGTATCAAGCAGGTCACGTTTGGGGTCAAGCCATGATTGCGAATCCTGAGTTGCCTAATCCTAGTGACTGGGGATGGATCAAGAACAATGACACTTGGGTTCCATTTTGGAGTTCTGTTCTGAGTTGTAGAGAGCTTATCAAATGCAACTGTAAAAAAACCTGCTCTGGTAGATGTAAATGCATCAAGGCAAATTTACTCGGTGCACAGTTGTGCCATTGTGAAGGCCTTTGTGTAAGAGAATAAGATACTTGCATAATACGAGTATATACCAAAAGTACTAGATACATTTAAGTATATCACTCTATTATAAATAGGTTTATATGATATGAATACCAGTACAATATCATTTAGTAGTAATAACCGAGTTTTAGCTCTTATCCCATATTTGTAAAAATAAATTACTGCCGTATAGAACTAATGGAATTATCTATAATACATTTCATGATATGTTTAGATAATACCGGCATACATGATAAACCAATAATAGGGCCTCATTCCGAGTTTTAATCTACTGATCATTTTAGTTGTGTATAATTATGCATTAAACATACATGAACAGACTATTGAATTATCATTGTTTAGGAGACAATTACTAATATCAAATATTACAAGAACCTCACCGAATTAAGATAACATAGTCAACACTGAAGTTGTTTAGACTTGATCAAGTTCATTTGTTAATTAGTTTGCTTGTTATTGAAACATAATTATTATATGTTATATCATGCATTTGATATGAACTGAAGTTTATGAATAGTTGTGAAAAAAATAATATTAGGTATTGTTTGGCTTAATCATGTTCTCATTTTACTCATACTCAGTATTGAAGCTAATATGCACTAAACAATTATTAGTATATTCCCATGAAGGGCCTCATATATGGCTTTAACCTTAATAATTAAATATGTAATACTTGTTATGAGATGTTAACAATGCCAAAATGATAAATTATTTTAAGATTTTTTATTCGTCCAGTGATTCAACATTATTTGTATTATTTGCATTACCAGAGAGGTATGACTTAAGTGTTCCCCATTAGGGACCTAATTAATTTTGGTGCAGGAATTGTTTAGTTTTGGATTTAAAAAGTTGTAGGACATTTATTAAGATCAATTTAGTTAAATATTATATGTAAGCTCAATAAGTGGACATTTTTAAGCATTAAATGTCTATGTAAACCATTATTTTAGATTTTTTCCCTTTTGGGGCCTCTTTTTTGTAATTTTACTCTGTTCTTAGTATAAAAATGTTTGATATATTAAATATTGATACATTTTTAGATAAAGAAACAATAGTAAATGACAAAAATATGTATTGTTTTTGTTTTCTATCCTGTTGCTCAAAAATAAAAAATAGGCCCCCTTTTGGTGCCTCATTTTAGGGCATAGAGAGTTATCCAATCGCGTGTCCTCACATCTTATTTAATTCAGCATACCTTAAAATGGCTATATACAAAGTTTCATGCTTTCTTCACAAAGTTGAACATCTTTTTCCTATAACCTATAGACTATTATACCTTAAATTATATTGATACACTTTTTTTCACCATTATGGGAATAAGGACGAGGCTCTATGAATTCATTAAAAGTGCATTGTTTTGACATAAATGGGAAACTAGTGCTGTTTGTTTCTTCACTAACAAATAAGTAAAAATCTACACTACAATGTTTTCCAATATAATATTTATTAAGTTCAAACGTATCGAGTTGGATAGATAAATGAACTAAATGTTGATTTTTGTTTTTATTTTTTAAACCTTCCATTTGGAATTCTAGACAGTCATCAAATACGGGAATATACTTTCTGAGATTAGGAATAGGACTGTCTTATTTCCCCAACTAATAATTGACACATAAAATACCCACTGTTATACAATAATTATTTCTAAAATAAGGCTTCTTTGGGGACATGACCTGTATTGAAATCACAAGATAATCATTAACTAATTTATGAAACTCTCTCCAGCATCATTGTCCTTCAAAATAGTCATAAGTATTGACACAGAACTTACAATCTGCATCTTGGTCATGTATTTTTTCCACCAGAGGTATTTCTGGTATCTGGGTCCCAGGGCGGCCATGAAGTAGTAAGTGTACATGACCAGGTGGATGAAGGAGTTCAGCAGGGCGTGGAACGTACCAAAACCTCCTGCAAACACACACATATAAAGTGTCAATAGAATTGTGATAACTAACAGGTTGCACTTATTTGACTCTCTTTTTGTTTTGCTTAAAGACAAAGTATTTTGCACAGAAACAGTGCTATGCTATTTGCGCCTATCAGTATCTTAGGGTTGAAAGTGAAGTCTTTAAACACTGGAATCTACTAAGAAAGGCTCATAATACAGTATGATTTTCACATACTCAAAATGGGTATATGAGTGGTAAAGGGTTAACTTGTGAATATTAACTCTTTCAGTGCTGGAACCGAATTTTAAAGGCCTTTGCAAACAGTTTGGATCCAGATGAGACGCCACAGAACATGGCGTCTCATCAGGATCCAAACTGTTTTCTATTCTGATAGTAGTCTTTGAAAAAAAATCGAAGAAAATGCTAATTTTAGAAATTCAGCAGACGACATTTTAGCAGACGACAAATTTCCCAGCATGCAAAGGGCTAAAGTTTGGCAAGTTCTTGTTACTCAATTTGTTTTGCTCCAGGTACTTGGAAGTTTAGACAGTTTTTTGTGATTTACTCATGTACATTACAATTTTCACAGCATTACATCACTACTTCACATACTATTATTTTGCATCTTCACTCTATGTTGTATGCTTTTTTCAGACCCTCTACTTCTATAAATTCTGTAAATTCTATTAGGGATTGCACCAATGTGAACATTTTGAAAAACAAAGAGTAAGAAATGGTAAGTCTTACGAATTATCTGGAATTTATGAAACTTCTATGGCTGCAACTTTGAAAGTTATAAAACAATAATAACATATGCATTTCTTCCGAATTTTCATAAATGCAAGCACTAAAGATAGCAAGGTTGATCTTTAAAAACAAGACTATAAGCCATGAACTAAATCACTTATAAGGATTGGACATGCATGCACAGAAAAGGGTTACATTTAATCCCCTTCAACATTTTACAAATTAGGAAATTGGAATTCACACAAAATGTAAATACATTCTCAACTTTTCTGATAGTTGATTTTCAAGAGAAAGAACTGCTTATGACTATCAATCATTTCATAACTGTTCGTCTTTCAAATGTATGGCAATTTAACACCTTGGGCACAGTATTAATATTATACATATTTTTGTTTGTGTTATCTCAGTATCTCCCATACTGATGCCTTACCTGGTACAAATCTGACCCCAAACCACCATGAGGCAGGCATGATGGCGTGATGGAAGACATGGAGAAAGGAGCACTGGTTAAACTTCTTCCTCATCACAAAGAAGATCTAAAAGGAATATACATCATCAGGCATAGAAAGCAGTTGAGTGATTTGGGAGAACAAAGGGGATGACTCACCTGAGACCCCAAGGAATTTACATCTTCTTAGCAGGTACTTTTCACAAAGATTCACACAAAGGCAAACTGCCAGGCCTCATTGAAGCCATGGTTGTTATAGAAAGAAACCATATCTCACTTGTCAGAGAAATCAACAGAACAAATATTCACGGAACGTTTTCTGCAGGTTGCACAAACAAATAAGATTTCCAGTGTTCACAAGCTTTTATTTACCTACTGTCCTTATTTGTTTTACCTCAAATTACCTAGTCCTAAATTAATTTGACAACTCATTGGGTACAATGTTCTTGACAAGTTTCATGAAGATTTTGCACTAAATGTCCTCCAGAGTGCTTGTCTTTTATTTGACCAAGTGACCTTTACTTTTTATCCCAGGTTAGCTCTCAAGTGTTCACAAGCTTTAGTTTTAACCAGACCTAGTGACCTAGTTTTTTACCCCACCTGAACCAGTTTCCAACTAGAAATGGCGCGGCAGAGGCCGAAGCGTATCCCCACGCCGCATGTTTGACCCAGGGGGCGCCCCAGGGTTGATAATGGGGCCATGCATAGTTGAGATTGACTGTATTGTCGTAAGACATGTTCAGTATCAATTTGAAGTAAATCGGTGTAGAAATGAAGAATTTATAGTTAAAGGCAAGTTTGGGTGGGTGTGGTCTAAGTGGGCGAGGGCGCCCCAGGGTTGGTAATGGGGCCATGCATAGTTGAGATTGACCGTATTGTCATAAGAGATGTTCAGTATTAATTTGAAGTAAATCGGTGTAGAAATGAAGAAGTTATAGTAAAAGGCAATTTTGGGTGGGCGTGGTCTATGTGGGCCGGGCACCCCAGGGTTGGTTATGGGGCCATGCATAGTTGAGATTTACTGTATTGTCATAAGAGATGTTCAGTATCAATTTGAAGTAAATCGGTGTAGAAATGAAGAAGTTAATGTAAAATAATATAAAACAAGAGCACCGCATAACGGGTGCCACGCTCGGCTGCCAAACCTTGTCAGAATTTTTTGTTTGTTTTAGAGGTCACAATAGGATGCACAATGGACAAAAGGTGATCACAAAAGCATGTCGTGTGCATGATGTGCAGGTGAGCTAAACATACAAAAACGTTTTATAATATCATGCAAAAATTGTTTACTACAAGTGCTATAAATCAACAGTAGTTTTCTATGTTTATGCTTTCAAAATGATTGATATTAATAATCCATCAATGAAGAGGTCATCAATACATGACCTCTCAAGGGACACATCTTTCATTATTGATGCCAAATAAATAGCGAAAATTACATAGATCTGTTGTTGTTTAAATAGACAATAAATCATGTACTTACAGTATCCAGTAATTCTATGAACTTTGACATGTAAAACCACCAGCATACATTGGCCATCTGAAATTTTTACAATATTCTCAAAAATAATTCAGAAGGTCAAAAAAAATCCTTGCTGAAATTTCACCTGGAACTCTAAAAAGAAATACAACAATTTTCATATGATACATTATCAATGAAGAAACATCAACCATTTTAACTTCGTACTTTTTTAAGATATAAGAGGACAAAAAGAGTTACACACGTAACTGAGACCGGACCCAAGAAACTTAACTGTTCTGAGCAGGTACTGTTTAACAAAAGCAAATTTGTTAAATTGATATCCCCCGCCAATATGCTTCTGGACACAAAAGTGTTATATTTGACACTCAAAAAAGCATTTTTCAAGATACAAAGGGCCATAACTCCCTTATTAACAGATGGTGCACAATGACATTTGGCGTGCATCATCCTCTTATCCATATATATACTCATACCAAGTTTCAATGAAATCCGCCAAAGCACTTCCAAGACATGGCTACGGACGGACGGAAAGACTGACGGACAGACAATGCCAAAACAATATCCCTCTACCTATGGCTGGGGATAAAAAGCCCAAACACCTGGCAGCCATGTTTGTAAACAAACAAAAGGTACTTTGAAGTTAACAGCTCAACCCAGATATCATAACAACGCTACTATCATCATAAGTTTTAATATGAGCTGAATACAAATGTGGTTTGAAGTGTGTTCAAATGGTTTTACTACAACCATTCAGGATAAGAGCAGCACCTCATGGAAGTCATATTTTTCATAAGACTGGAATCACATCTCACTTATCAAAGAAATCATTAGAAATCAGCTTGAAAATTCATAAATAATTGCCTCAAATAAATGTTTTGAAGCTTTTTCTTTAAAAGGCGCTAGTGATCGAGATGACCGGTCAAGAAATTTATCCTAGATGATTTTATAAATGTTGTGACCAAGTTAGTGTGGCATCTAAGATGCTGTTCCTTAAATTTGACCTAGTGACCCTTTTTTATCCTACATGGCCCCGTTCAAAGCTGGGCTGTGATAACATTTTGAAAAAATTTATGTTCCCTAATATGCAAAAGCAAGGAATTTACAAATACTATATATCAATCGGGTGTTCAAAACAAGTAGAGTGTAAAAAAAAGGTTGCTACATTATTTATTGAAAAACCTAAGAGAACTTCATTACAAGAAAGCATCAAGCATTTCTAATATTCAAAGTAGCAAGCATTTCTAGCATTTCAAGTATCAAGCATTTCTAACATTTAAAGTATCATGTTTTGCCTACAATTTCAAGTAACAAGCATTTCTACGATATAAAGTAGCAAGCATTTATACTATTTAAAGTATCACACATTTTTACCAATTACAGTATCATGCATTTCTACGATTTCCTAACAAAGATCTACCACACTACATACTGCATGTTACTCACCCGTAAGGCTTTGGGAGAATTGGAGTAGTCGACCTCCTCACAGCCAAATGAATACCCCGTGAACCAGCCCGCCACTCCAAACTGGAAATAGCACGTATACAGTGGATAATAAACATAGCACAAGGGCCATGATAGCCCATACACCCTCACCTGAGTTTACTGACACCTATTGATGAAGACTTGACCAGTTTATCAAGTTCTTGAACACACATATACCAGATTGAAAGATGGCCTTCACTTTGTCAAGATAGATGTCTGATTATGTTTCATCAATGCTGTCTCATAAATGTGGCCTTAGAATGGCAACATGATTTCTCAGATTGGACTTGGGGTTGTATTCCAGAAGCATCTTAAGTTAAATTGTATTCTTATCGTTAAATTGTGAAATGTTCTTAACTGTTTCATTTCCTATTGCAATAGTTTGGCATCAAGAATTACATCAAAATAACATCATTATCTCAATATTATTTTAGAAATACCAAAAGAACCATGAGATTCCTTAACTAGTAAAGAAATAAAAGACATTGTTATTTTGAACTCAAGTGAAATTATTTAAGGAATGACATAAGACGTTTCTGGAATACCACCCCTGGTGATCTAGTGTTTTGAGACATAACTGACCTAGTGTCATCGAAATTGAGGGATAAATTTGGCATTCAGAGTATTAGAGTACAGTAGTTACAAGGTTTATCTTAGTTTTTAATCAAAGACTTTGACATTTGATTGCATGTGACCTACATTCCAGCTTGGCCTAGAAAATGTCAAGATTATCATTTTGACCAAGTGTTATTTATATTGGGCCATAAATTTGGCCTCTAGAGTGGTACACAATTTTTATAGGCATTGTCTAAATAAACACTTTGACCAAGTTTCATCAAGATTATATGAACAAGAGATGTGTTTGTCAGAAAAACAATGCCCCCTATTGCGCCGCTTTGAAATTATTTTTTTTGACCTTTGACCTTGGAGGATGACCTTGACCTTAAACTTCCACCACACAAAATGTGCAGCTTTGTGAGAACGCCGCTTTGAATTTTTTTTTTTTTTTTTACCTTTGACCTTGAAGGATGACCTTGACCTTGAACTTCCACCACTCAAAATGTGCAGCTTCATGATAACGCCGCTTTGACTTTTTTTTTTTTTACCTTTGACCTTGAAGGATGACCTTGACCTTGAAGGATAACCTTGAACTTCCACCACTCAAAATGTGCAGCTTCATGAGAACGCCGCTATGAATTTTTAATTTTTTTTTTACCTTTGACCTTGAAGGATGACCTTGACCTTGAACTTCCACTACTCAAAATGTGCAGCTTCATGAGATACACATGCATGTCAAATATCAAGTTGCTATCTTCAATATTGAAAAAGTTATGGCCAATGTTAAAGTTTTCGGACGGACAGACGCCATATATTTGACATTAGACCTTGAAGGATGACCTTCACCTTCACCTTTCACCACTCAAAATGTTCAGCTCCATGAGATACATGCATGCCAAATATCAAGTTGCTATCTTCAATATTGAAAAAGTTATGGCCAATGTCAGACATCACTGACAACCAAGGCCTGTGGTTTAAAAGAGATCATAGCCAGAGTTGATCATGTATCTATGGACATAATTCCACAGGTATGTAATCAAAGAAATTATATTATTTAAAAAAAACTTTGAAAAATCAATCATTTGGGTTAAAAATAATCAAAATAATAAATCTGTACAGAAACTGTGAAAAGAACTTCAATTCTTGGTAAGGAAATATATAATATGAGATTTATAATTATATAAATTACTTCCCTTGAAAATAATTGTCTGTAACAAATCTCTATGTTTAGTAGCAAATAATTAAAAGCCACTACCGTGACTGTAGATTCACCACTCAAAATGTGCAGCTCCATGAGATACACATGCATGCCAAATATTTAAAGTGGCTATGTTAAATATTTAATAATTTTCTCCCTTTTTAAATCTGTATTTTTTACCGTAGACTGTGAAGGATGACCTTGACCTTCTACCACAATGTGTTTGTCAGAAACACAATGCCGCCTACTGCACTGCTTTGATTTATTTAACAAAAATATAGACGTGGGCAGGTAAGATAACTATGTCCATTTAAAGCTTATTACTTCCCTTGACTTTGTTTTTTCGACCCTAGACCTTGAAGGATGATGTAAACCTTCAAATTTTACCACTCAAAATGTGAAGCTCCATGACATACGCATGCATGCCAAATATCAAGGTGCTATCTTCAATATTTAAAAAGTTATGGCCAATGTTAAAGTTTTTTCGGACAGACTGACATACTGACTGACGGACAGTTCAACTGCTATATGCCACCCTACCGGGGGGCATAAAAAGTTATGGCCAATGTTAAAGTTTTTTTCGGACGGACAAACAGACTGACTGACATACTGACGGACAGTTCAACTGCTATATGCCATCCTACCGTGGGGATAAAAATGTGTCCTCTAAAGTGGTAACAGCTAAACGTTGACAACTTAAACAGCACACCAGACACCACACAACCATGGAAGCTGGACATAGGAGGATCACCATAGCCCACCATCAGCACTTTGTGCTCATGTAAGCTAAAACAGTCAGGTTCAACATGAACAAATCCCAGGAAAACTACAAAAGGGTGCTTCAGCGTAGTCATAGTATTAATGATGTTTTTGAATAACAAGACAGGTGTCCATAAGGCATGGATACCACCAATTTGCATTTTTGGCTCAAAAAAACCCACAATATGTAACGTCAAAAACAACCCAAATGTGACTTTTAACCTCTATGTGTGACTTTAACCTTTGAGGTAGGGAGATGTGGGATACAAACAACACTTATCTCCTGTTGGTGGTCATTTGGGGAGATTTATTTAAAAATTGCTTGATGAATAAAAAAATAACAGTCAAAACAACCTGTTTTATGGTAAAGTTTATTTGATATCTCAAAGTGTGCCCTTGACCTTTGAGTAAGGGAGACAAGTGCTGCCTGCAACACATCATCTAATGATGGTTTTTATTTGTTCTAACTTATTGTAAAATTGACAAACAGTGTGTCTGCTACATCATATAGGTTCCATTCAAAATCAATATGTTTGCAAACAGCTTTTGTTACTGATTCAAAGCCACAATGACTTAATAAAGAATTCAAATAAATAGAAGAATAACATACATGTTACTATACCTCTACAAAACAAAATGTGGAGAGTAGAACCATGACAAAGTTGTAAGCAAGCATGACGTTCCTCAAACCAAGTGGCTGCCTGTCTTTCATGATCCATGGACCAAGCTTGATGATAATCACATACAGAATGCAGATGACTATGCTTGGAAGCGGTGATGACATCATGAACCAGTCATCCACCCTTGGATCTGGAAGGAAACCATTTGTATATTTGTACACATAGATAGACGCTGGCATTTAAATCTTTCCCGCTCAGAAGCAAAGTGAAAATGGCTTTATGCAACCAGGATAAAACCAGAACAGCCTGCCTGTTACTCGCAGTTTGCTTAGGTCTGATGCTGTTTGCTGCTCATCAGTACCTAAGGGTCCAAAATACAGCCTTTAAAACTTGAATCTAGAAAGATATGCCTTTAATTAATTTTCTAAATCTGGCCTACAAATGCATGCATATCTGAGTGGAAAAGTAAAACAGATTTGTTCAAACGGATCTGTGTTTTACAACTAACAATTTAAATTCATCCCCATTTATTGCAAGGATAAATGTCCATTCAGCTCAATTTACCAACAATACCGTATTATAACCTGTGCCTTTTCAGGCTTTTGAAAAAGCACAAACAAAAAGATGAAGGGAAATCAGTCTAGCTAAAATATAGTACCAATCTAGAACAAATTGCAAAACAATTTATTTTAGTAATATTTGTACACTAAAAATTTGTTGTTGATCTGAACAAAAATCCTCATCTGCTGCTCCTTCCATTATAAAAGCAAATCCATGTGATAAAAGATCGCTGTGATTCAACTCTGGATAGCAGAAAATTATCCTATATTTGGTATCAGAGCATTTAAGTAAAATCTGTGACCTGCAAACAATGTGTTCTTACTGAATTTTGAATGTTATTGTAAATGACTACTTATAAAGCTGACCAAGTAAATGTGTAGCAAACTTTAAATGATAAATATGATTTAAACCTCCAAAAAGCTTCCATCATGGGTAAATTAAACCTTAGCCCACCACTCAAAATATGCAAGTAACCTGATTGGTCTATTACAGAATTCATTTATTGCAGTCAGAGACATGCATTTAAAATTTATTTAAAACTTACAAACAGTATAATATATTAAACAAGGCCTGTTTGTAAAACATGCATGCCCCCCTTATGGGCTCTCCGTTGTAGTGACAGCCATTGTGTGAATATGTTTTTTGTCACTGTGACCTTGACCTTTGACCTAGTGACCTGAAAATCAATAGGGGTCATCTGCCAGTCATGATCAATGTACCTATGAAGTTTCATGATCCTACATAAGCGTTCTTGAGTTATCATCAGGAAACCATTTTACTATTTCAGGTCATCGTGACCTTGACCTTTGACCTAGTGACCTGAAAATCAATGGGGGTCATCTGCGAGTCATGATCTTTCTACCTATCAAGTTTCATGATCCTAGGAATAAGCGTTCTTCAATTATCATCCGGAAACCATTTTACTATTTCGCGTCACTGTGAACTTGACCTTTGACCTAGTGACCTCAAAATCGATAGGGGTCATCTGCGAGTCATGATCAATGTACCTATGAAGTTTCATGATCATAGGCATAAGCGTTCTTGAGTTATCATCCGGAAACCATTTTATTATTTCGGGTCACCATGACCTTGACCTTTGACCTAGTGACCTCAAAATCAATAGGGGTCATCTGCAAGTCATTATCAATGTACCTATGAAGTTTCATGATCGTAGCCATTAGCATTCTTGAGTTATCATCCAGAAACCATTTAACTTTTTCAGGTCACCGTGACCTTGACCTTTGATATAGTGACCTGAAAATCAATAGGGGTCAACTGCGAGTCATGATCAATCTACCTATCAAGTTTCATGATCCTAGGCAAAAGCGTTCTTGAGTTATCATCGGGAAACCATTTTACTATTTCGGGTCACCGTGACCTTGACCTTTGACCGAGTGACCTCAAAATCAATAGGGGTCATCTCTGAGTCATGATCAATGTACCTATGAAGTTTCATGATCCTAGACATAAGCGTTCTTGAGTTATCATCCGGAAACCATTTTACTATTTCGGGTCACCGTGACCTTGACCTTTGACCTTGTGACCTGAAAATCAATAGGGGTCATCTGCCAGCCATTATCAATCTACCTACGAAGTTTCATGATCCTAGGCATAAGCGTTCTTGAGTTATCATCCGGAAACCATTTTACTATTTCGGGTCACATGAACTTGACCTTTGACCTAGTGACATGAAAATCAATAGGGGTCATCTGCGAGTCATGATTAATCTACCTATCAAGTTTCATGATCCTAGGCCTAAGCGGTCTTGAGTTATCATCCGGAAACCATTTTACTATTTCGGGTCACCGTGACCTTTGACCTAGTGACCTCAAAATCAATAGGATTCATCTTCGAGTCATGATCAATGTACCTATGAAGTTTCATGATCCTAGGCCCAAGCGTTCTTGAGTTATCATCCGGAAACCACCTGGTGGACGTACCAACCGACCGACAGACCGACATGAGCAAAGCAATATACCACCTCTTCTTCGAAGGGGAGCATAATAACAAGATTACATAAATGCATCGATCCACACGATCTGAATTGGTAACCTTTTCTTTAAAGCACATGACCCAGACTTCAGCTAAGATTTAGCATAGAGGAAAATTCTAACTAAGTTTCATCAAGCTGAGTCCTAAATGTGGCCTCAAGAGTGGTAGCAAGTTTTTTTCTGAGATTTGACCTGGTTTTTTAATGCACACCCAGATTAATACTTCTTTTTCCAAGATTAACATTCACCTTGATTGAGAAATAAATGGGGCCTTTTCAGCAAAACAAAGTTTTTCTAGGATTTTACATGGTGACCTAGTTTTTGGACAAATGTGACCCAAATTCTATCTCAGACAAGTTATATCCCAGCAGCCAATTGTCTGAATCTTGATAACTTATCAAGCGCATAATTTTCTGTTTACTTCAATTTTAAGATATCTTTTTTTGGTGATTGTATAAACAAATAGATATTCAAACAGGTGCACGTTTTGGATACATATTTTTATAAGATGTAGCCAAGGTATTTGACTTTGGTTATCTTTATCCCAAAAAGGTTATCTTTTGGATTGCGTTAAGTTTGCGTTAAGATTGCTAAGTGGTAATAAACTATAGATTGACAATGCACTCCACACGCCGACAGATGCCTGTAAAAAGGTCATCAATATAGCAAAAACTACAACAACAATATGCATACCTTTCTTGGCAAAAACTTCATCATAAAAATGAACTGCCTTTGTGTAAAACCCATCCATGGTTGTGGTTTAAATTTATCTGAAAGAAAAAGAAAAAACATTACACTTAACAGGGGTGAGATTCAAATTTTGGGAAAAAAAAAGTTCTCAGCAGGTATCAAACTATATATAACCGAATCATTTCACAACACTGTATCTTCTGGAGCAGTTTAGAATAGTTCATAATTAAGATGAAAGTACACATTATTTCAAATAAATTGCTGGTAAATAATGACATTTTTAATTTATTTTATACTTGCCAAATCATTATACATAGTAAGTAAAATACTAACTGCAGCTTCTGTAAATGATTTTTTTTACATTCAAGCGAGCATATCCCCATTCCACCAGAATTTAGTATAAACAAGCAAATTTGTTGAATTGATATCCCCCGCCATTATACTTCTGGACATAAAAGTTTTCTGGACTGATGGACTATGCCAACATGCATCATCCTCTTATCCATATATATACTCATACCAAGTTTCAATTAAATACATCAAAGCACTTCAAAGATATGGCTCCGGACACACGCAAAAAGCATTTTTTCAAGATACAAAGGGCCATAACTCCGTTATTATCAGATGGTGTACAATGCCATTTGGCGTGCATCATCCTCTTATCCATATATATACTCATACCAAGTTTCAAGGAAATCTGCCAAAGCACTTCCAAGATATGGCTCCTTACACAAAAGTGCCGGATGGACGGACGGAAAGACGGACGGACGAATGAACAGACAACGCCAAAACAGTATCCCTCCGCCTATGGCGGGGGATAAAAATTGTCACTGAAAGGACATTTGTCATTTTTATATGGTGACTTAGTATATACATGCATGTTACCATTATTAAACCTTGATCTAGATATTGTAAAGATAAACATTCTTTCCAAGATAGACATTCAGGCCAAGTTTAAGAAAGATTAAGTCATAAAGCTGGCCACATTAACGTGGACAAATGGTTTTTATAAGAATTGACATGGTGAACTAGTTTTTGGACGCCCATGACCGATATTCCAACTTGGAATATTCCAACCATTTCACTGTAAAGATTTACAGTGTTACCAAGTTTCATTTAAAATTTATGAAAAATGTAGCCTCCAGAGTTGCAACAAGCTAAGTACATGAAAGAGGGATATAGGGAGACCACATATGTTTACCATGAGCACTTTGTGCTCAGGACAGGTGAGCAAATAACAGGGCTTTCTCTCATCATTTTGTGAGTGAGAACTACCTATTGGGAATCCTAATTTACTTTAAATTGAGAAACAAATAATTTTTTCATGAACAAATTTGGAATTATTGGTGATAAGCTTTAGCAGCAGCGTGTCTAACCGTTGTATCGGCACTCTTAATGAATACATACGAATTTTTGAAGTGAACAAATACAAATACATGCATATGTTCTATGTCAATCTATAGTGAAATGTGTATTCATGGACATAACAAGGAAAACTGCATTTAAATCGGCAATGTTTTGACAAAATACTGGCTAGACATAGCTCCTGTAGTAATCTGTTTCATGTACGATTGTCTCATAGCATCAGCCCTTTTGATTGGTTGCTAAGATTTGTTACTATGCGCATGTGCTTGTTCTAAAAAAAGTAACTTATTAGAAAAATGAAACTCTTGCTAATGTTGTTCTTAAAATATTTTTACATTTTATTTAAAATAAGCGGCATATAAAACATTTGATAATAAATATACATTTGAAATAAACATGACCACCAAACACCAGAAATCATGAGAATGATCATCATTATAGTCATGGATAACCATCAAATAAATTATAACTTCTAAAAATTGAAAATACATCAAATTTCCAGCATTCTTGAAGGTTTTTAGTTAAAGGCATGATACTATGAGGAGGACCGATACTATGACTCCATTGGTCATTGTCAGCTCGGGTACTACTTACATGTACCCTGGGTACTGTTAAGTATACTTACATGTACCCCAGGTACGGTAAATATACTTAAACGTACCCGGGAATTTTAACACTAAATCTGTTGTTGTCTGTTATTTTTTTTTAAATTTATTATGTTCACATGTATGCCCGTTTCTGTTAAATGGCATCAATATTATCAGAACTCATACCCAATAAAACATGTTGATGCATTTTTTTTAAAGAGAAGTTTGTTTACAGGTTTTTTTTCCCACTTTTTGGGAAGATAGCCCACGGCTTTGGAATTGGGAATTTTATCGGCATTTTCATGAAATTGGGAAAATTCATTCATTAGCCTTTTTTTCTCCACACGAAAAGTCCACTAATTAGGGAAATACTAAATTTGATATAACACTTTATAATCATTAAAATTAAAAGAACAAACTCATAAAATACTTTGTTAGATGTAATTGAATTAAAATTGAGATAAAATACGCATAAGACACTTCTTTCTAAAAAAAAAAAAAAAAAAAAAAATTTTTTTTTTATTTTTTTTTTGAAAATTGGGAATTTTTTGCCACATTTTGGGAAAAAAGTATACTTTTTGGGATTGGGAACATAGCCGAATTTCGGCTATAAAATCGGGCCAAAAAAAAACCCTGGTTTAAGATAAACAAAATGGTTTTACTGTTATCGGCAGCCCGTTTTAAGACATCAGATTTTGGGCGGGAATACATGCTAGTATACTTAAAAGAGTACCTGGGGTACATGTAAGTAGTATCCAAGCTGACAATGACCAGTCGAGCAATACTATGAGAGTAAGGACTACACTCGAAATACAAAAACATATCATAACAATGGATATTGCAACTTCAAAGCTATTTCTTGACTAATAGTTTCTATTACTCAACAGCATAAAATCATGATGGATTGGAAATGTTTAAACTGGAAAAAAGGGTTCCTTTTGGCTATTAGGAAAAAGAACAATAATGGCTAAAAAAACAGCCAGAACCCTGTAAATATTTTTTAAAAATCTCACTGCTGTAACACATTTATCAATTTTAATCCAGTAAATGTATAGGCATTTTAATTTTGTATCAAATTAAAAAAAAATCATAAGACATCCTTTACAAAAATCGAGCTGTGCTACACAGGACCCTGGGGCATTAATTTTAACTCCTCAATATGTAAGACCATTAGTCATTTCATGATTTGACTTTATATTATCAAAATCTATTGATATCCCAGTGTCTGGCTACAATCTCCGAGTTTCTTGAAGACTGAGGCAGTATGTCGGAAAGGAAATTTTACGGAGTCTGGTGTTTTAAGTGAAAAAACTTCATAAGTTTATGAGTATGTACGCGATTGCAGGGGTACGATTTGCTCATGGTTACAGTATACTTAATAACTGTTTCATGTAGGGATGTACTCTTGAAAAAAATATCATAGTCAATGCGAAGGCATGTTGTACACTTTAAACTATTGTTTTGGCTTTATCTTTTGGGGAAAGAAGCAGGGCATAAACAGGTGCTCACTACTTAATACCTGAACTTAAAGACTTAAGTAAAACATTGCCCTGAAAAAGGTTACATTCCACTAGAAAACGGCCAGAAAAAAATGTAAAAACAGTCGATTTTTAATGTTGACACGTTCTTTCTTGGTTCGTACATGACATATCTTTTTAATTGCATAAATCGACTACGCTTAGAATGGCCTTTGAGAAAAGGTATGGTTATGGGGGTCTCTATGTGCAAAATGTTGCATTTATTTTCGCCTAAAGATGTCGCTTTTACATTGAATTATATAGGGAAACTATTTAGTATATTGTGACCTCATGTGACTTTGTGAGACATTGTGTTACCAGATCTAATTCCATTGTATCATCTATTTCTATATCGCAACTTCAAGGCCAATTAAAACCCAACTTATGTAAATTTAGTTTATTATTTGGCGGAATTTACCCTCTGAATGACAGGATAATTAGCACCACGCCTGTTCTGGAGACTCTCGCCGGTCTCTTACCGTCAAGAATCTGGACCAATCGATAAGTGGGAACCGTATCAGGTCGTTCGCCTTAGATATGTATTCGCCCTGGGTTGGTTCGCCTTCAGTCCGTTAAACTATGTTAGAATATGTAAGTATTTTTGTGATTTTATTTAAAGATAATTATGTTGTTATATGCAACTGGATGCATTTTCTGTCTTACATTTAATAAAATTAACGTGGATTGAACTATGTATCGTTTCACACGTATAATGTATGCTTTCTCATTGCGAACGAAACATTGTGCGAACAGATAAGGCGAATCTTAATCGGGGCGAACTGCAATAGTTAAATGGGAACCAGTCAATCCGGAAATAGAAATACAAGTGCAACAACAACAACTAAAACAACAACAACAAAAACATAAACAGTATTTATTTTAATCAAATTAAGATGTTAGTATTATTTAGTTTTGTTATTGTGGTCAGTCACCGTCCGTCTTTATGTATTGAATAACTACCTCTTTTATAAATTGTGTTTTTTTTTCTGAACAAAATAACCAATTAGTTCCATAAAAAAATGATAAAATTTTATCGATAAATCTTTCCAACAAAACATAACCTTTTTCAAGTAATGGTAATTGCTTTTCTACATCTACATCGGTTACGTTGACCAGTCAAACTTGACAATTGCTCAACGGGTGGTGGCGCTTAATACAAAAGTAAAAAGATGGATAGAAAGATAGATTATATAAAAAAATACATGAGGTGATACAAATTAAGTACAATATAATTGTATATATTCAGAGTATATAATGGTAGAAGAGATAATACCAATAAAGAACACAATACTATATATTTAAATTAGGAATAATAAGAATAGATGCATAGTAAAAGGAAAGAAAAAGAGAGAGAATCCCAGCTGGTCATACAACTGGCTGGGAGTGAAGCCCCTTGTTAAAAATGCAGCATCGCTAGCTCCCTCTTGAAGGATACCAAAGGGGGGCCCTCAGCTACTGTGGCTGATAGTCTGTTCCACACTGGGATGGTTCTGGGGAAGAAACTGAACTGAAGACATCTGATGTTGTTGAGTAATGTTTTTATGTTTCTGTGATCCTTCAAACAAGTAATATAATTACCCCCAGTCATTTATAAGTTTAACAATGCCCTAAAGCATACATGCCAGACGTTTCGATCTCGGCGGGACAGTCCAGCTTTTGGGCTCTTTGTCTCGGCATCCCAATATGAGACGATTTGTCCCGACATTCGTTAAAAACAATATAAGGTCTATAAGTTCCCAATAAAATTCGCTTTTCGAGTCCTTTCTGGCTAAAACTTATCATTGCTAATCCCTTTATTGCCCCCAATTAACAACCCACTTCTACTTCTCGAGTGCACCAGTGTTGTTTTTGACACTGTATCAGCGATTTATCGGCAACTAATTGATTTAATCAGCATTCACACCATGGTGTTTTTATGATAGGGGTCGCTAATTGCTATCGAAAGATGTATTGTACAGAAATGAACGCCACCTGCGTTTGTATTTCATGGCCCAATCAAGTCCAATGATACTTTTATCCTGTGTATTATACAACCTAAGGTTATAAATCCTGTCAAAACACTTATTTTGTACATCAAACAAATTGAATGATGACCAATATACATTGATGTTTCTCACAAATTACCTTTCGTTTTCGACTTATTTTCAGGAAATAGTTTGTACATATTGCATCAATCTAAATTAAGAGTCAATTTACGATTGGTTGAATAAGAACAGTGCTCGATGCACTCACATCGTGTCACGCGATTTACATATGTTCAAGGGGATATCCCTGTACCAATTGGATGACAAATCGAGGCATAAAGGGATACCCCTCATTTTAATTTATGGAGTGTGTTTACTTCCGGAAAATGGAGAACATCTGTGTTCACGAAATTCTGAACACACATTTATCGTCAAGATTGGGTTTTTGTTAGTAATAAACTGACTGTTGACTTGAGTATATAGAAATGGTGGAATGATTGATCGTTTTAGGTGTCCCGCTTTTTGGTAAAATGTCCCGACAATTTTTTATGGAAAGTCCCGATTTGGACCTGAAAAATTCTGGCATGTATGCCTAAAGACTCAAATTGTAAAGACTGTGCGCTATTCTCTGTAGCCTGTATAGCAGATGATCTAAATCTCCCCATGAATACATCTGAGATTTTCAGTTTGTTAGTGAAATAATTTTGAAAACATGTGTTTGATTTGTTAGATTATAGGAAAATGTCTATTCTTGGACATGACAACATGAACTTTATTTAAATGTTGAATATTTTGGCAATTTGCGCACTAGATTCATCTTCCCATAGAAATATGTTGCCTTTAATCTGTGGTTCTTGTGGAAATAAATAAATAATCATTAGTGTCTAAATGCCATGTTTATCAGGGCTTTTTTTCCTTCTTTGTGATTGGCCGTGGACGGACATTTCACAATTTTGACACGGCCAATTCACAAACCTGACATGGCCGTGAATATTTACAAAAATGGCCATTTTAAATCGTGAAAAACAAACTTTTCGTGCTCAAAACTGTCAAAAACGGCCATTTCGGAACAGAAATATAAGTTTCATAACCTCGTTTTTAATTCCGAATTCGCGAGTAATTGTCGACTCGCTTTACCGATGTTTGCTTGTTTTAATCGATTTTAAAGTGTTGTGTAACCGGTAAAACCGGCGTTAATAGTAAAAGCTCTGCCAAGCAACGCCATTATAAAAAAATGGCGATGCGGAACGCTCGTTACTACATGAAGAAAATGAAAAAAATGCAAAATTATCCCGATTTATTGAAATTAGGATAACAGTGAAGAAACAAAAGCTTTCTACAGAACGGTAAGTCTTGAAACATGCACATTGATAACATTATAAGGAAAGTTATTTGATAAAAGTGAAAGCATCTGCCGCAGCTTATGTATTGATGGAAGTTAGTCAAAACGGTCCCAAGTCAAAACGTCCCCTAGTATTGATGACCGAGACTTCTTATTCGTATCTGTTTACGATTGTAAATCTTGGTAATAATGTGGTCCCTTCATCTATGTTTTTTTATAATTTAAATGCATATTCATGACGCATATTCATGATTCAAAATTTGTATGTAGTCTATTTATGCTTTGTGAAAAAATTTGAAACATAAAATAACTCGTTTACATTTCTTACAAAAGTACTGTTGTTCAATGAATACCTAATGTTTCAGATCAAATCACAACCTCCCAGGGAGATCATCCTGCACTAGCAAGGGTCAGGCTCACAGAACATGAAAATAATCATATAGAAGGAATTTTCCTCTTCAGATATTGAGAGAATTATTGACATATTTAAGAGTAAAAAGAACAGAGTTCTAAAGCTGTAAAGTCCAGAACATGTCTGAGTTATGTGCCCTTGAAATGTTCTTTGTTTATAAATGTTATTTCTGTGGTAAAGAAGTGTTGGGACCAGGTATTTTAGTTGCATTTGGTACATGAATGTTTTGCAAATCGGATATATGTATATGTGTTGTTATTGTATCAAATACAGTATTCATAGAAGGAAAATATGTCTTTATTGCATTATTTAAGGAAATTTTGATAATATTCAAGTGTTTAACATGCTTTAACTATACTAATGCATTGAACTTTGAATTTCACAATTTTAAGAAGTTCGCGACTCGTTTTTTCACATATTTAAGAAGTTCACGACTCAATTTTTCACAATTTTGAAAAGTTTGCGACTCAATTTTTCACAATTTTGACAAGTTCGCGACTCATTTTTTTCACAAAGTGAGGGGCCAGGGCCACTTCACAAAGTCAGGAAAAAAAGCCCTGTTTATATATCAGATAAATTACTGAATAGAAAATCATATTTTAGTTTACTTTGTTTCAGAATTTCTTTTTGACAATGAAATCAATAAATATTAACTAAAGTCACAACAACAAATACACCACTGTCTGTCCTTATTTATCATCACATCGGGTATTTCCACAGTAAATAGGACAGCACTATTCAAACATGTATTAACAATGATCTGACATACCGTTAATGCAACAATCTATTTAGTTTATATCAGTTTAAATAATGTAATTTAATACACAAATGAATAATTATCACAGTTATTGTCGAATACTGTCCATAATGGTTCTTTTAGAATCAATTTAATTGAGAATATTCCTTGAGTCTGACTGCGTAAATAATCGAAGTAAATGTGCGCAACCTAAAGAGTTTAGTCAATATTGATTACATTTTCCAAGAATCCACAAGCAGACAAACACTCTAAACCTAAAAAGTGTCACTGTGAAGAAGTTGAAAGAGAAATTTTGTGTCAAGATAGATTTTGAGTAGATTTGGGCTTAAAATGATGTCTTCCATACTTTTTAAAAATGTATTTTATTAATAATGCTAGCAAGGCAGATTTTACAAGTAGGTCGCACATATGTGCTATTAGGCAAAAGCCAGAGGGCATTAATGCAATACCGCGAGAATAGAGGACCTGAGAGAATACCGGGTTAGAGTATTTAATGTTAAATGTTTCTTATTGGTCTGGCCCTTCTGATTGATTGATACTTTGGCATGTTTAAAAAAATAAAAGTAAGAAAATTTTGTTTGTGTTGTTCTGATGTTTACAAAGATGTAAGAAATTAAGAACTTTTAACACATTTTTAGCTCGACTATTATATATGAAATATATAAAGTGGAGCTATCCTACTCAACCCGGTGTCGGCGTTTTCGTTTTTGTGCAAATGTTAAAGTTTTCGTACTACCCCAAATTTGTTCAATGTCCCGTGACATATTGCTTTCATATTTTGCATACTTGTTTACCATCATGACCCCAACCTATAAACAAGAGCAGACAACTGTATCAAGCATTTTGACAGAATTATTGCCCCTTTTATACTTAGAATATGCATATTATTGATAAATTTATGTTAAAGTTTGCGTACTACCCCAAATATTTCCTGTTTCCCTTGACATATTGCTTTCATATTTTGCATACTTGTTTACCAACATGACTCCAACCTATAAACAAGAGCAGACAACCGTATAATTGAACATTTTGCTTAAATTGCCATAACTTCTTTATTTATGATCAGTTTTTATTAATACTTTGACAAAACAACACTTACCTGAATACCACAATAGATTCCACCCAAACAAAACTCCACGCCCCAACCCAGAATCCCTGCCGCCCCCCCCCCCCATTTTTTTTTTTTTTTTTTTTTTTTTTAAAGATCATCTTATAAATGAAGACACAACCCATTATACCCTCAAAAAAAAAAATATATTATATGGAGTGTGATTTATAATAATCTTCATACCATATTAGAGTAAACATGACCTACTTTCTACTGAACATGACCTACTTTCTACTGAACATGACCTACTTTCAAATGAACATAACCTACTTTTAACTAAACACCAGTGCTGAAATCATGCAAATGATCATTCAAATGATTTATTATAAATGCAAATTAATTAGGTTTTGAGCATTCTAGAAGCCACATTAATCGTCTTCATAAACTTTGGTCAGAACTTTAGTCCCAATTACATGTATATCTCAGCTTAATTGGAACTGGATCATGTTGAGTCAAAAATGAAGGTCAAAAGGTCAAACTAGAGAAAACTTGTGAACATTTAAAGTCATATATATTGCCAAAGCTTTAACTAACTACCGGTATGTCCGACCATTTGCTCCATTGATATTGGTCAATTAACATATTGTATTTCAAAACAGGGTCATCTGGTATTCATTTCTAGTTCGCTGGTTCAAACACTCTTAGGCTCTAGATTTTTTTACTAATCATCATGAAACTTGCTTAGAATATTTTCTCATATTGTATCATCATCAGAATTTAAAGGATATTTTTGTATACAACAAAAGCTGATAAAGCTTTAAACAGTTTTGTTCCTTTGGTTGTCAGGTGAGCTACAGTCAGCCTTTGGTTTTTTGTGTGATTTGTGTGTGTGTAGTTTGTTCTCTCCTGTTATAGTTTTTTATATGAGCAATGGCAAACTGAAATAGGTCCCTTTTAACACACTAAAACATATGTAAGCCAGTATATCTATCTGTATATGGCAGTACAATTAACATTCCATTTGTGTTTCAGATGTGGGGCTCACGTGCCTCAGTTAACTCTCTTCTAGAGAGCCGCCGTCCACTGCGCCACATAGCACTGACCACGACAGGACTTGACCATGAGATGACCCTGCTGCAGGACAACCCTGACCACCGGGTAGAATTTGAAATAAAGGTACCTTTAAGCGAGAGGCTGTCTCTTAAGCCATTATCTGATGGCATTCTTGCAAGCTGGCTAGGAGCTACCATTTCTGTTGAAACCAAAAACCTTAAATGAAATTATAGTGAAGAGGGTAGCTTCTGACCAGACTGCGCTTATGCATATGGCATAAGACCCATTTTTGTATGATGTGGATCATTTAACTTTAGTTTGTTTAGTGTTGTTGCTTTACACTTTGGTGCTAACCCATCATTGTTTCCAACAAACATTATGCAATATTGTCTTGTATTTTTCTCTACAAACATGCTTTGATGTCAATCCAACTTTGATTTGATCACCAAAATGTCTTCAGTGCTTGGTATAAACAATGGTAACATTCAAGTGCATTGCAGTGGTACATCCATCATGATGTCTCTTTGAATTACTTTTCTTGATTTATAAGGATATTATATGGTAGATATGCTAAAAGTGTTTTATGTTGAGCTTGTTTCAATACATGTAGCTCTTCATAAGATGTTACAGTTTATGTTTATTTTTTTCAGGGGGTGGGGGGGATCTGCCACTGTGTTGAGAAGACTATTACATTAAAATCAAATGTCAAAGCTATCCGGATATAAAGTCACAAATGTATACATTTATCCATCTGACATACCAATAGGTTGGGGAATTCGCCTACTCTGTTGGCAGTCATGGTTGGGTAGTGAATATGGTGTACGCCCAGTGATCATGAGGGCCCAGCTTCCAATCCCAATGTGGTTGCTTTCTCAAGATAACATCAAGATATTATGTTTCTTAAAACAACAAGTTCTGGTTTTACGAGGAAAAGAGGCGAGGAAGTGTCTCCATGAGCATTCTTAATTTAGTGTAATCAAGCTAAAAAAAATAATAAAAAAATAAACTATCAAGGCAGTTGAGGATTCAAGTCTTCTACCATTTAAGTTCTGATATGACTGGCTTCCTTCTCAGCTAATTAAAGAAAAAAGTTCCCTTTTCTACTAAAGGCCAAGCATAATGTAAAGCAACTTCAGTAATGTCCTTTGAGCCGGAGCAGGTACCTTTCATTGTAAGGGTCCACACTTCTTTAACCTCTGTGCCTTTCTTTCTTGTTCTTCTTCTCTTTCCTTGCTTTTAATTGAGTCTGGACGCAAGGATAAAACAGTTGGCTTTCTGTGGAGCTCCCAAATGTTCATACAGCTTCTTCAGCAGGTTTATAGGTTCCACCCATACATTTTCTGTCGGTGGTGGGTGGTCCCTGGATTCCTTTAGAATGTGTTCAATATTTTTTTCTTGCCCCACAGGGGTACTTTGGAGAAGATATCAAGCGATCTCTTTTGCATGTATTGGTTTAGTGAAGTGTGCCCTGTTTGCAGCGAGATGATCTCCTGTTCTAGTCTGGTCAGTTGATGGGAGATGTCATGTGGCTGTTAAGTTGTGAACATGCACTTGATGATGGTGTTCATTTCATCTAGACAGACTCAGTTCTGCTTTTTTCTTCGTCCATGTCTTTCAGTTCCTGAGGGAACTGCGCTTAGTTCATGTTCATAAAGTGTCACCCCAGAGTATCCTGTGCATTCGGCACAGGCTTATCAGGATAGACATTTCCCCTTTAATTGAATTTTTGTTTTAAAAAGTCTCTTCTCACCGAAAATGCAGTCCATCAGGAAAGTGTCGTCCCTAGTAAGCCTGTGCAGACTGCACATGCGTATTTTACCCACAGCATTTAGCCCAATTTTCGCAGAACGAGGCTAATATTTTCAGTACCTGGGCGATATCCCAGGAGTGCCGGGGCACACAGACACAACCAACAGAACAGAGGTCTTAAAGATTATAGACAGGGGAAAGGTCAGTTTAATAAAGACAGAGAATAAGACAGAAAGATATATGAACAGAGCATAGGTCACAACAATAAATACACCAACAAATGGTTAGTACAATAAATATACTGAGTAAATATCAGTGCTTAAGATAAAACGAGATAAGGTTAGATTGATAAAATATAGCAAGAAAAAAAGATATTACAATAAATATGCAGGGAAAAGGGTAGTAGGTATAGTCAGAGATGAGTTCAGAGATAAATGTACAAGGAAAAGGTCAGTCAATAAATAAACAGACAAAAGGTTAGTGAATAAATAGGCAAAGAAAAGGGCGATACATTGGCAGAGAAAAGGTCAGTTGATAAAATAATCATAGAAAAAGTGGATAATAGGACACTGAAAAGGTAAGGCAATAAGTATGGATAAGGTCACTTTATAAATATACAGTAAAAAGGTCAGTGTATCAAGAAAAGTCAGTTACCACAGAGGAAAGGTAGGTATAAAACATAAACAGTATGAAGGTTAGTATGTTAAATGTACTGAGGAACATAATTTATATAAATATGCCAAAGAAAGGACATTATGATATAAAAAATATACCGAAGAAACGTCATTATAATAAATTAAAAGAAAAGTTCTCATTAGATTTTAAGAAATGCCTGTTGCTCTGGGAAGTATATTCCTTTTTGATCGAACCAGAAATTTTGACCACACTGAAAAGTGCTGTAATCCATAAGATTCATTCTTGTATGCATCAGTCTTTGCCATACCTTTGAAGAAGGCTTGTCTATTACTTTTTTTACTTTAAAACTCAAGCTGACAGCTCTGCAGTTAGATTTTGTTATCTTCATATGCTTTTTGAAAGTGCTACTCAAAAGTCTCAATTATGATATTTAACACCAATGTAGCATTTCATAATTATAATGCATTTATTGCCATGGTCATATGTAATTGGTTATAACCAGTAATTGAAATCTTGAATTGATATAAATGCCATGATATTCAAAAACAAAATTCTTTAATGATACATACATGTAACTGACCTAGTTTGTTGCTTTAGACCTGAATTGTTGTGTTGTAGAAGCAGGGACTTGTACCTCTACAGTTGAGCACAGATCAGGACGCTGTGCTGCACCTAGGTACAGAGTCCATCAAGATCACCAGGCGCGATGGTGCAGAGGTAGGTCACATCATATATAATATATTTCAAAATGATCTATCAAACTTTTTAAAATGCCTCCCTCTATTTATTATGCCCCCCTTCGAAGAAGAGGGGGTGTATTGTTTTGCACATGTCTGTCGGTAGGTCCGTCCGTCGGTCTGTCCACCAGATGGTTTCCGGATGATAACTCAAGAATGCTTAAGCCTAGGATCATGAAACTTCAAAGGTACATTGATCATGAATGGCAGATGACCCCTATTGATTTTCAGGTCACTAGGTGAAAGGTCAAGGTCACAGTGACTCGAAATAGTAAAATGGTTTCCGGATGATAACTCAAGAATGCTTACAACTAGGATCATGAAACTTCATAGGTACATTGATCATGACTTGCAGATGACCCCTATTGCTTTTTCAGGTCACTTGGTCAAAGGTCAAGGTCATAGTGACTCGAAATAGTAAAATCGTTTTCGGATGATAACTCAAGAATGCTTACAACTAGGATCATGAAACTTCATAGGAACATTGATCATGACTGACAGATGACCCCTTTTGATTTTCAGGTCACTAGGTCAAAGGTCAAGGTCACAGTGACTCAAAACAGTAAAATGGTTTCCGGATGATTACTCAAGAATGCTTTCACCTAGTATCATGAAACTTCATAGGTACATAGATCATGACTGGCAGATGACCCCTATTGATTTTCAGGTCACTCGGTCAAAGGTTAAGGTCACAGTGACTCGAAACAGTAAAATGGTTTCCGGATGATATTTTAAGAATGCTTACACCTAGGATCATGAAACTTCATAGTGGTACATTGATCATGACTGGCAGATGACCCCTATTGATTTTCAGGTCACTGGGTCAAAGGTCAAGGTCACAGTGACTCAAAACAGTAAAATGGTTTCCTGATGATAACTCAAGAATAATTAGGCCTAGGATCACGAAACTTCATAGGTACATTGATCATAACTTGCAGATGACCCATATTGATTTTCAGGTCACTAGGTCAAAGGTCAAGGTCACAGTGACAAAAAATGTATTAACACAATGGCTGCCACTACAACTGACAGCCAATATGGGGGGCATGCATGTTTTATTTTTATAATACTTAAAAAAAACTTTGCAATCTGATGTCTTCATCTTGTATTTAGCGCAAAAATAAAAGCATTGATAAAGTTTTATATGCAGATACATGTATGCATTACATATGAGCAAACAAATGGTCTCATATTTAACATTTACATGAAAAACATGATTTCAGTGTCAGTCTTGGAAAATGGTGTTTTATGAATGCGCATAAAGTGTCTTCTAAGATTAGCTTGTGCAGTCTGCTCTTACCAAATAGGGACAATTCTTTCTGCTTTATTGGTTGTTTTTGTTAAAATGAAAAAAGTCTTTGTGAATATTCAGTTAAGGTGGAAAGTGTTGTCCCTGATAAGCCTGTGTGCCACGCACATGCATTATACCCCATTATCCCAGAGTGAGCTCATTTCAATGTTGCCTCTCTAGGATGAGCTACAACACTACAAGCTGCATGACATTGCTCAGGTGTGCTATGTGGACGAGGATGGGCAGCATATACTGGCAGTCACACATGGTACGGGAATGGTTGTAAATGTTTGTTAACCCTTTCCTGTTCATATATACGCATATACTGGCAGTCACACATGGTACGGGAATGGTTGTAAATGTTTGTTAACCCTTTCCTGTTCATATATACGCATATACTGGCAGTCACACACAGTAGGGGAATGGTTGTAAATGTTTGTTAACCCTTTCCTGTTCAGATATAGGCATATACTGGCAGTCACACACAGTAGGGGAATGGTTGTAAATGTTTGTTAACCCTTTCCTGTTCAGATATAGGCATATACTGGCAGTCACACACTGTAGGAGTATGGTTGTAAATGTTTGTTAACCCTTTCCTGTTCAGATATAGGCATATACTGGCAGTCACACACAGTAGGGGAATGGTTGTAAATGTTTGTTAACCCTTTCCTGTTCAGATATAGGCATATACTGGCAGTCACACACAGTAGGGGAATGGTTGTAAATGTTTGTTAACCCTTTCCTTTTCAGATATAGGCATATACTGGCAGTCACACACAGTAGGGGAATGGTTTGTAAATGTTTGTTAACCCTTTCCTGTTCAGATATAGGCATATACTGGCAGTCACACACAGTAGGGGAATGGTTGTAAATGTTTGTTAACCCTTTCCTTTTCAGATATAGGCATATACTGGCAGTCACACACAGTAGGGGAATGGTTGTAAATGTTTGTTAACCCTTTCCTGTTCAGATATAGGCATATACTGGCAGTCACACACAGTAGGGGAATGGTTGTAAATGTTTGTTAACCCTTTCCTGTTCAGATATAGGCATATACTGGCAGTCACACACAGTAGGGGAATGGTTGTAAATGTTTGTTAACCCTTTCCTGTTCAGATATATTTACCCGTTTGTAGTCCCTTAGAAAATCAAATGAAATTTCAGACTTTTCTTTCTAGATTTAATTTTTAAAGGCTTCATTCCAACCCTAAGATACTGATAAACAGCATCAAACTTGAACAGATTGCAAGTCACTTGCAGGCTGTTCTGATTTTATGCTGGTTGCATAATATCCATTTTCACTTTGCTTTATTAGTGTGAAAGAGCTAACAAAACCATTTCTTTCATTCATTAGGAGAGTCAGAAACAGATGTGAATGCTATGTTAAAAATAAGTTCAAATGTATACTGCTGCCAAAAACATTGTATTTCTCAGTTAATGGTTTATGTCATATGCGTGATAAGATATAATAATCGTTTATATAAAAGTCAGTAGGTTGTGCCAATCCTGGTTTGTCATGATCAATTAGTTGTGTCATATATTTTATGTCATGATTACTCTTAGGTTCAATCAAAGACTGTGGTTCAGTGCCAATAATGCTATGTTTTAAGCAGACTGTCACAGATAAATGTGTATGGAATCATTAAAGTAGGTAATTAGCTGATTTTATTTCAAACAACATTATTTCATGGAAAGGTTTGTAAGTGTTGACAAAACCTGATAATGTTTCTATGTGAGGTCTTATGGTCTCATGTGAGTGCCTTGGCCCTTTTTGTTTTGTGATAATCTAGCTTTCTTCTTTATATTCATTTTGAGAATACTAACAAACTTTCTTTCACAGTGCATGCCTCAAAAATGTAATACTAGTATTTGGCAGACACAACCATGGTTGAGGGTGAAATTGTTCTACTTGGCAGACATAGCAAACGTCAAGAGTGAAAATGTTCCACTTTGCAGACATAGCAATGGTCAAGAGTGACACTGTTTTACTTGAAAGACACAGCAGTTGTTGAGGATGACATTTTTCTACTTGGCAGATATAGCAATTATGAGGGTTAAACTGTGCTTTTTGGCAGATATAGCAATGATTGAAGGTGAAACTGTTACACTTTGTAGACATAGCAATGGTTGAGGGTGAAATTGTTCTATTTGGCAGCAAAGCAATGGTTTGGATGAAATTGTTCAAATTGGCAGTCACAGCCATGGTTGAGGGTGAAACTACTGTATAACCAGCTGTTAAAGGTTGTTTCATTTATTAATGGATCAAGCATTTTAGCAAAGGGGGTAATAATTTTACAACCAAGATGGTTTACACCCTTTATTACTTTTATTTATCTTCACTTTACAGCCATGTCTGCAAGAAAATGATAAGCGTTTATTTCGTATTATTATTCACTCTTTATCTCGACTTTACTCCCAACGAATTTGCTTAGTGGGAGCTGAATTTTTTTGAGCCATTTATATATTTTGCAGCAAGTAAAAACGAGATATAGAGCGAATATTTATATTATATATAAACACTGATCACATTCTTGCTGATATTGCTGTAATGAAAGTAATAAAGCGTATAAAATGGTGAAAAATACCTCTCTTGGCATGTACATCCCCATCTTGTTTGTGACATGATTACCCCCTCTAAGTTGCCAATGGTATTTAGTTTACCCCATGTGAAAAAATATTTCACTGAATAGTGTACACTGATGTTGCTATAATTTTGATATTGTCATGTTACTTGATGTGTGATGTTAAGTTCATTTTAATAAATATTTTTTGTAGAAATTCCACAAATTGCATCAAATGTTTAAAAAGGTGAACACTGTGCTGTGAATGTTAGATCATCCATGGTATTTATCTAGCTAATTACAGATATAATTATGCTTTATCTATGTGACCAATTTGTTTTTAGTGAAAAAAGTATCGATATTGAATTGCAATTTTTACAGTTTTGATTTGTTTAAATGAATTTGATGACTCTTTAACAATATATAGTGCGCAAACTTTTGTTACAATTATTAAGGTAACGAGTAAATTTATGTTTGGTTATAAGCATTATGATATGTAAGTTAGCTGGTTTTCAGAATACCGAGGGAAACATACGTGTATGTGGGAGATTTTTAGCATATAAACATAAAGTGAAATAAAATGATTTGCTGTGGATTTAAATAGAATAAGATTCTTTCAGGCACCCCAGAAATTGTCAACATGACAGTGCTTCTCTGTGATAGTCAGGTATGTTATAAGTGATCATCTGGAAATCTCACATATTACTTGAATTATCATCTTTTAATATAGTATGGATGCAACTCTGCGCTTGTAAAACTTGAAATATAATATTGTAATTTATTGTTGATGTGACTGCTGGTATAATATTATTATCAACCATGCGTCATTAACTGACCAATGAGAGATTTTGTTTAATAAGAGAAGCAAACTCGCTTTTAGTGATCAAAATGTGCACAAGTTCCTAAGCACTGCACTGGTCAATTTTAAAGAAGTCTTGCTTAGATTATTTAAATTTAAAGCCTTGTAACAGTTTTGCCATCTTAAGTAATCATATAATGATATAGTACTTGTGCTGACTTGATGGACCTGCTGATTTCAAAGACTAAAGACTTGCAGTATTTATATGAGCCTTGTTCTGGGAAAACTGGGCTGAATGCATGTGTGTAAAGTGTTGTCTCAGATTAGCCTGTGCAGTCAGCAAGGCTAATAAGGGAAGACAACTTCTGCTTTTATGGAAGTTTTCGTTTTTTAAAACATCTATTTTTTTAATAAAAATTATGAGCTATTGTCATCACCTTGGCGTCGGCGTACGGTTAAGTTTTGCGTTTAGGTCAACTTTTCTCATAAAGTATCAATGCTATTGCATTCAAACTTGGTACACTTACTTACTATCATGAGGGGACTGGGCAGGCAAAGTTAGATAACTCTGGCTTGCATTTTGACAGAATTATGTGCCCTTTTTATACTTAGAAAATTGAAAAAAATTAATTAAGTTTTGTGTTTAGGTCCATTTTATTCCTTTAGTATCAAAGCTATTGCTTTCATACTTGCAACACTTACTAACTATCGTAAGGGGACTGTGCAGGCAAAGTTATGTAGCTCTGACTTGCATTTTGACGGAATTATGGGCACGTTATACTTGAAAATTTGGTTAAGTTTTGTGTTTTGGTCCACTTTACCCCTAAAGTATCATAGATATTGCTTTCATACTTGGAACACTCGCAAGCTATCATAAGGGGACAGTAAAGGACAAGTTGCATAACTCTGGTTGTCATTTTTATGGAATAATGGCCCTTTTTTTAATTAGTAACTTTGAATATAAGGTTGCATTTTGTGTTTAGATCCACTTGACTTCTAAAGTATCAAGGTTATTGCTTTTAAACTTCAAATACTTTCATGCTATCGTGAGGGTACTGTACTTGGCAAGTTGAATTTTACCTTGACCTTTGAATGACCTTGACTCACAAGGTCAAATTATTAAATTTTGCTAAAATTGCCATAACTTCTTTATTTATGATTAGATTCGATTGATACTTTGACAAAACAACTCTTACCTGACATACCACAATAGACTCCACCCAAACCATCCCCCATGGATGGCCATCCCATTTTTTAATTAAAGATCATCTAATAAATGATCACCATACCCTCACACTATACCCCTCCACCCACCACCCCAAAAAAATAATTTTTATGCCCCTGGTAAGGTGGCATATAGCAGATGAACTGTCCGTCAGTATGTCAGTCAGTCTGTCTGAAAAAACTTTAACATTGGCCATAACTTTTTCAATATTGAAGATAGCAACTTGATATTTGGCATGCATGTGTATCTCATGGAGCTGCACATTTTGAGTGGTGAAAGGTCAAGGTCAAGGTCATCCTTCAAGGTCAAATGTAAAATTTATGGTTTCTGTCTGTCTGAAAACTTTAACATTGGCAATAACTTTTCATTATTGAAGATAGCAACTTGATATTTGGCATGCATGTGTTTCTCATGGAGCTGCACATTTTAGTGGTGAAAGGTCAAGGTCAAGGTCATCCTTCAAGGTCAAATGTAAAATTTATGGTTTCTGTCTGTCCGAAAACTTTAACATTGGCAATAACTTTTTCAATATTGAAGATAGCAACTTGATATTTGGCATGCATGTGTATCTCATGGAGCTGAACATTTTGAGTGGTGAAAGGTGAAGGTCAAGGTCATCCTTCAAGGTCAAATGTCAAATTTATGGTGTCTGTCTGTCCGAAAACTTTAACATTGACCATAACTTTTTCAATATTGAAGATAGCAACTTGATATTTGGCATGCAGGTGTATCTCATCGCGCTGAACATTTTGAGTGGTGAAAGGTGAAGGTCAAGGTCATCCTTCAAGGTCAAATGTCAAATATATGGCGTCTGTCCGTCCGAAAACTTTAACATTGGCCATAACTTTTTTAATATTAAAGGTAGCAACTTGATATTTGGCATGCAGGTGTATCTCATGAAGCTGCACATTTTGAGTGGTGGAAGTTCAATGTCAATGTCATCCTTCAAGGTAAAAAAAAAATTAAAGAAAAATTTAAAGCGGCGTTCTCATGAAGCTGCACATTTTGAGTGGTGGAAGTTCAAGGTCAAGGTCATCCTTTAAGGTCAAGTTCATCCTTAAAGGTCAAAGGTCACAATAAAATAAAATCAAAGCGGCGTTTTCATCAAGCTGCACATTTTAAGTGGTGGAAGTTCAAGGTCAAGGTCATTCTTCAAGGTCAAGGTCATCCTTCAAGATCAAAGGTAAAAAAAAATAAAATCAAAGCGGCATAATCATGAAGCTGTACATTTTGAGTGGTGGAAGTTCAAGGTCAAGGTCATCCTTCAAGGTTAAAGGTAAAAAAAAATATAAAAAAACTCAAAGCAGCGTTATCATGAAGCTGCACATTCTGAGTGTTGGAAGTTCAAGATCAAGGTCATCCTTCAAGGTAAAAAAAATAAAAATAAAAAGTCTCAAAGTGACGTTCTCATGAAGCTGCACATTTTGAGTGGTGGAAGTTCAAGGTCAAGGTCATCCTTCAAGGTCAAGGTCATCCTTCAATGTCAAAGGTCATTTTTTAATTTTTTTTAAGCGACGTTCTCATGAAGCTGCACATTTTGAGTAGTTGAAGTTCAAGGTCAAGGTCATTCTTCAAGGTCAAGGTCATCCTTCAAGGTCAAAGGTCAAAAAATAATTTCAAAGCAGCGTTATCATGAAGCTTCACATTTTGAGTGGTGGAAGTTCAAGGTCAAGGTCATCCTTCAAGGTCAAGGTCATCCTTCAAGGTCAAAGGTCAACATTTTTTTTATTTCAAAGCGGTGTTCTCATAAAGCTGCTCATTTTGAGTGGTGGAAGTTCAAGGGTAAGGTCATCCTTGAAGGTCAAAGGTAAAAAAAATAAATAAAAGCAGCGTAAAAGGGGGCATTGTGTTTCTGACAAACACATCTCTTGTTTTTTTTCAAACATGGTTAAAAAACACAAATATTTCTTTTTATTATTTTATTTTTGAAATACTGTCCAACCATCCCACCCAAGAATCCCCCCCCCATTTTTTTTTTGCATTTTTTTGCATTTTTGGAAGATAATGTAATAAATGACCACACCCCACACTATACATCCCTCTCCACTCCACCCCTCCCTCCTTTGTGATTGAAATTGAGATAGGTCCCTACACCTTTAAAAAGAAAAATAGATGAGCGGTCTGCACCCGCAAGGTGGTGCTCTTGTTATGAAGTCTGTCCTAAGGAAAAATCCAGTTAAGGCAGGAAATGTCTTTCCTAATTAATCTGCACAGGCTAATATGGGGCACTTTATGCACATGCATTAAACCCCCTTTTCCCAGAACAATGCTCATGTAATCTACATTTTGTAACCAGGAGCAAGCAGAGGGTGTCCACTGTCTGTGGGGCTACTGCTTCCAGCTGGTCTATGAGGACGCAATGATCAAACTCATAGAGGATACCATTGACGGAACTATTGAAGCATTTGACCCCAAGACTTCCACTCCTGGCACAGGTAATATGAAAACTTCTTGTCCTTCAGGTTAATAGAACCATAAACAAGTCAGTTGACTGTACCAGTGACTCAGAGAATTCTTCCCCTTTCTAGTATAAAAACAAGTTTACTAAGCTTTCTGGGTAAACTGGTCTGAAGGCATTTGGGTGTTGTCTCTGATTAGCCAGTGAAGTACGCAGGCTAATAAGCCACAACATTTTCAACCTAAACTGGATTTTTGCTGAGATAAATATCATTAAAGCAGAAAGTGTCATCCCTGCACAGGCCTATATTGAACAACACTTTATACACATGCATTAAGCCCTGTTTTCCAGTGCTAGGCTCATTTACTGCACTATTGACTCACATGATCTAAACACTTTTTCCTCTGGCATGGGATACAAAAAGATTTTTGCTACACCATGAGCACCTTAGTTTGTATGTATTTATGTTATGTGTAGAAAGATTACTATAGCATCTGTGGCTGCACAGTTTTTCTTGTTCAGATAGAGCACCTTAAGTTCTGCTGAATTATATTTCCATTGAAGTCATAAACAGTGTTTACTGTGTATGTCACGGTTAAAAAAAGATCATAAAATAACCATGATTAACTCATGGGTTACTGTGATAGCGATTACAATATCTTATAAAGGGTATGTGGTGAAATTATATTTGAGGTCATTAAACACCTTAATATAATTGTTTCTGTTTCATTTTTTAGGATCAACGAAAAGCATGTACATGTAAGTTATTAAATTTCACTTTTTATCTTGACAATCAAACAATTAGTCTTAGTTATTCTACTCACTAAAATGTTGGCGTCCTCTTAATGCTCTGGTCAAGGTCAACTTGCTACATCTCAGTATCACTGGTCCTATAAAAGGTGTTCAATCAAAACTTAAGACATGTGTTCAGGGTCATTGTTTGAGGTCAAAAGCAAAGTTCCATAACTCTGACCTGGAATGTAATAAAATTATGCCCCATTTTTATGCCCCCAAATCGAATGATCAGGGGCATATTAACTGTTTCTTCAAAAGGTAATCTATTGAAACTTCTCACATGAGTTTGGGTCATTGTGTGGAGGTCATTAACAAAAATCCATACCTCTGACCCTCAATTTAGCTGAATTATGCCCTCTGTTGTACTTAAAACATTCTTGTTAACATTTCAATGCCACTAATCTATATCTCTCGTTTTACTGCAGACGTGAAAATAAAATGATACATACATGTATGACATTGTGTATCGGTTCTTCATGAATATTCACTGACCATGTCAGACCTATAACCTCGAAAGGCCTTAAACCATGATTATGCCTTCTTTTGTACTTAGAAAAGTCTGATAAGGTTTGCATGCAAGTTGAAATTCATATTCAAGTTTGCCTGCAATAAGTACATATTTCTTTAAAGAAAAGCACAAATTTTGCATTTTGTTTCTTCTAGTTTCAGGTAAGATCAGTTTTATTTCCCTTTTGTTTATAGAAAAAAAAATTAATGTGATATTTTTTTTTAATCTGGTTTTCCAATAATAAATAATAATTGGAAACATTCCTGAAAACTACATTTAGTGTGTATTTACGAAGTATATTCGGTGTTGTTTATTTATGCAGATTGGCCAAGTGCTAAGAAAATTGCAATTGCATTTTTGTAAACATAAGTTTGAACAAACATGTTAAATATGATTGATGAAATACTAACTGATTAAATTTCTGAATTTGATCTTAGAATAAAGGCAATTCACAAAATAATTCTGCTGGTTATAATGTAAGCAGCCTTCTATATCTGACCTATTGTTCATGACACAGTGTATGTTTCAGCAGTGGTGACCCCCACCCTCCCCCCAGTGTCACTCCCAGTGACACATCCACACAGGCTGAGATATTACACAAATACATGTGGCAGGTATGGTCATATATATTGACTTTCAATATTGTCAAATAACATTGCTTAATTATACCCCCATAAACGAAGTTTGGGGTAGTATATAGGAGTGACCTTGTCTGTCGGTTAGTCGGTCGGTATTAAGTGTCCGCTCTCTAATTCAAGTAGTTTTCATCGGATCTTCACCAAACTTGGTCAGATGTTGTATCTAGATGATGTGTAGGTCAAGTTCGAATATGGGTCATGCCGGGTTAAAAACTAGGTCACGAGGTCACTTAGTGCGTTTTAAACATTGAGCATGTTGTCTGCTCTCTAATTCAAGTAGTTTTCATCCGATCTTCACCAAACTTGGTCAGAAGTTGTATCTTGATGATGTCTAGGCCAAGTTCGAACATTGGTCATGGCAGTTCGAAAACTCGGTCATGGGGTCACTTAGTGCGTTTTAAACATTGCACATGGTGACCATTCTCTAATTCAAGTAGTTTACATCCGATCTTCACCAACCTGGTCAGAAGTTGTATCTAGATGATGTGTAGGTCAAGTTCGAACATGGGCCATGCCATGTCAAAAACTAGGTCACAGGGTCTTTTAGTGCATTTTAAAAATTGAGCATGGTGTCCCCTGTTTTTTTTTAAGACAACATGCAAAATATTCTGTGTCAATGCGGCATGTGGGGGTATTCATCACAACTGTGACAAAGCTCTAGTTTACTTTTGTCATCTACAAAAATATCAACGATGGCAAAGGCAAGAATGCAATAATTTTTTGCTCACCTGTCACACAGTGACACGGTGAGCTTATGTGATCGTGTGATGTCTGGCTTCTGTCATTCATGTGTGCGTCTGTCATCAATTTGTTTGTGTAGACAGTAGAGATCACAGTTTTCAACCAATCTTTAAAGGTCAAATAATAGAGAAACCTTGTGCAGACAATATAGGTCACAGTTTTCATCCAATCTTTATGAAATTTGGTAAGAATGTTTATCTTGATAAAATCTGGGTTGGGATTGTATTTGGGTCATCTGGGGTCAAAAACTAGGTCACTAGGTCAAATAATAGAAAAAGCTTGTGTAGACAATAGAGGTCACAGTTTTCATCCAATCTTTATGCAATTTGGTCAGAATGTTTATCTTGATGAAATCTGGATTGAAATTGTTTTTGGTCATCTGGGTTCAGAAAATAGGTCACTAGGTCAAATCATAGAAAAATCTTGTGTAGACAATAGAGGTCACAGTTTTCATCAAATCTTAATGAAATGTGGTAAGCATGTTTGTCTTGTTAAAATCTGGGTTGGGATCGAATTTGGGTCATCTAGGGTCAAAAACTAAGTCACTAGGTCAAAGTTAAAAAAACACAACTTGTGTAGACAGTAGAGGTCACAGCTTTTATCCAATCTTAATAAAATTTGGCCAGAATGTTAATCTTGATGAAATCTGGGTTGGGATTGTATTTGGGTCATCTGGGGTCAAACACTAGGTCACTAGGTCAAATCATAGAAAAACCTTGTGAAGACAATAGAGGTCATAGTTTTCATCTGATCTTAATGAAATATTGTCAGAATGTTTATCTTGAAAATATCTGATTTTGGATCGTATATGGGTCATCTGGGGTCAAAAATTAGGTCACCGGGCCAATTCTAGTAAAAGATGTGTAGATAAAAGAGGTCAATGAAATTTTGTCAGAATGAATTAATAAATGAAATCTGGCTTGGGATTGTATATGGGTCATCTGGGGTCATAAAGTAGGTCATCTGGTCAAATCATAGTAAGACTTCCTGTAGACGATATAGGTCACAGTTTATCAGATTTTTATTAAATTTTGTCAGAATGTTTATCTTGATTGAATCTGGGTTGGGATAATATATAATTCAACTCAATTCCTTAAAATGTACTTGTGCACTTTGATGACCTTCAATTTTTGACCACTTGTGCAACTTAATTTATTGATATGAACTATATGAGTTATCAAGTTGATAAAGGAATTATTTTTACTATATGTTCTGCCCATTTGTACGTCATGATATAGCTAGCCATAGTCTGATAGAATTTAAGTTGATGTAGCAAGGTTAGTCAGGTGAGCGATTCAGGGCCATCATGGCCCTCTTGTTCATAATTGTTGGTCTTTTGAATAACGTAATACATATATTTGTAAATAAATACACTTTTTAACTCACCTGAGAACAACGTGCTCATGGTGAGCTTTTCTGATCACCTTTTGTCCGTCTTGCGTCCTGCATCATCAACATTTGCCTTGTTAACTCTCGAGAGGCCACATTTATTGTCTAATCTTCTTGAAATTTTGTCAGAATATTGTCCTCCATGATATCTTAAAAGAGTTCGAAAATGGTTACGTCTGCTTGAAAAACATGGCTGCCAAGGGGCGGGGCATTTTTCCTTATCTGGCTATATATGGCAATAGTAAAATCTTGTTAACACTCTAGAGGCCACATTTATTGTCTGATCTTCATGAAACTTCATCAGAAGATTCATCCCAATAATATCTTGGACGAGTTCGAAAATGATGCCGGTTGGCTGAAAAACATGGTCGCCAGGGGGCGGAGCATTTTTCCTTATATGGCTATGATAAAACCTTGTTAAACTATATAGGACACATTTATTTTTCAGACCTTCATGAAACTTGCTCAAAAGATTTTTCCCAACGATAGCTTGGATGAGTTCAAAAATGGTAACCTTTGCTTGAAAAACACGGCTGCCAGGGGGCGGGGCATTTTTTCTTATATGGCTATAGTAAAATCTTGTTAACATTCTAGAGGCCACATTTATTGTTCAATCTTCATGAAACTTGGTCAGAAGATTCATCCCAATAATATCTTGGAAGAGAACAAAAATGATGCCGGTTGGTTGAAGAACATGGCTGCCAGGGGGTGGGGCATTTTTCTTTATATGGCTATAGTAAAACCTTGTTAACACTCTAGAGGTCACATTTATTTTCTGATCTTCATGAAACTTGGTCAGAAGATTTGTCCCAATAATATCTTGTTATCTTAGGTTAGCGACTTTGGCCTTTCAGGCCCTCTTGTTTTAATTTGTTACCTCATAGCATTGGCCTAAAAAATTATATCGGCATAGCTAGTAGAAATAGCTGTCTTTTGTACTAGTTATTCGAAGAAGAGGGGGTATATTGTTTTGCTCATGTCGGTCGGTCGGTCCGTCTGTCGGTCAGTCCATCCGTTGGTCCGTCCACCAGATGATTTCTGGATGATAACTCAAAAACGCTTAGGCCTAGGATCATAAAACTTCATAGGTACATTGATTATGACTGGCAGATGACTCCTATGGATTTTCAGGTCACTAGGTCAAAAGTCAAGATCACAGTGACTCGAAATAGTTAAATGGTTTCCAGATGATAACTCAAGAATGCTTAGGCCTAGGATCATGAAACTTAATGGGTACATTGATCATGACTGGCAGATGACTCGTTTTGATTTTCAGGTCACTAGGTCAAAGGTCAAGGTCACAGTGACTTGAAATAGTAAAATGGTGTCCGGATGATAACTCAAGAATGCTTATGCCTAGGATCATGAAACTTCATAGGTACATTGATCATGACTGGCAAATGACCCCTATTGATTTTCAGGTCACTATGTCAAAGGTCAAGGTCACAGTTACTCGAAACAGTAAAATAATTTCCAGATGATAACTCAAGAATGCTTACGCCTAGGATCATGAAACTTCATAGGTACATTGATCATGACTGGCAAATGACCCCTATTGATTTTTAGGTCACTATGTCAAAGGTCAAGGTCACAGTTACTTGAAACAGTAAAATGGTTTCCGGATGATAACTCAAGAATGCTAACGCCTAGGATCATGAAAATTCATAGGCACATTGATCATGACTGGCAGATGGCCCCTATTAATTTTCAGGTCACAAGGCCAAAGGTCAAGGTCACAGTTACTCGAAACAGTAAAATGGTTTTCTGATGATAACTCAAGAATAAATATGCCTTCAGAGGCTATGAATACAGATTGTGTAAATCCAGCCTAGACACATCATATTCCATAATATTATAATTCAGAAAATTACATCATAGAAGTATATGTATGTTTGACATAATTTCATTTTTATAAAAAAGTTACATATAGCATAGTATAATCTGGCATTACTCTTTCCACGTATATGGACTTTTTCTTTGTAAAAAGTTGCTTCTTAAAGAAAATCCAGTCAAGAAAGAAAGTTTCATCTTAGATTAGTCTGTTCAAAAGTTAGTTTACACACATTTGTTAAGTCAGTTTTTCCCAGAGAGGGACTCATAGGCTTTCCAATAGACCATCTCATTCACACTTTGTTATATTGAGTCTCATACAATAGAACATGCACTGATTTTAAAACTATTATCAATATGCTCTGATGATTGCCAGGATAACAAAGTACTGACAAAGGTGAAATATGCTACACAGGCTGATCACAGGCTTAAAGTGGATTTATGCTTTGTGAGATGTCATTTATTCAGAAAATTCCATGCATTAAGCCTGTTTTCCCATGACAGGTATCAAAGTCAAAATTATTTTCAGCTGAAGACCAAGTTAAAGATAGATGAACTTGTACAGTTTTCTGACATGTGGAAGAACTGGAACTTTGCGAAGTCAAAATTACTGGAGTTTTGTGAAAGCCTGTACACCTTGTTTGGGCTAGAGAGAACTTATCTGTTGTCTGGTAAGAATTATGACCTCTTTTTTGTGTATTGTCAGATACTCCAGTAGTTCAACATAATTTGAGATGTACTTTAAATGTTGGGCTTGATTCTGTTTCAGACTTTTATGTAAATAATTTATGAATGGTCTGAAACAGAATCAAGCCCAACATTAAAATTAAATATGGACATATTCAATGACATTCTGTAATTCTTAAAACATCAAGCTAATCCTCATTCCTACCTGCCAAATGTGTCGATATAATCAATGACATTTTGTTGACATTAAAACTGCAGGTCTTTTACCATTCATACCTGCCAAGGATGTGGACATATTCAACGATTTTCTCCAGAAACATGAGATCAGTCTTCCTAGACATGGACATGGAACTCTCAGCAGTCTAAATGGATATCCTGCTTTCTATACGTGAGTTGTCCACTTTCAGTTTTTTTTAGCTCACCTGATTGCTCAGGTGAGCTTTTGTGACCGGTCTTTGTCCGTCGTCTGTCCGTCCGTCGGTCTGTTAACATTTGTTTGTAAACACTCTAGAGGCCACATTTATTGTCCGATCTTGGTCAGAAGCTTCGTCCCAATGAAATCTCGGTCGAGTTCGAAACTGGGTCATGCTGGGTCAAAAACTAGGTTACTAGGTCAAAAAAAAGAAAAACCTTGTGAACACTGTTGAAGTCACATTTGATACCCAATCTTCATGTAACTTTGTCAAAATGTTTGTCAAAATTATATGTTGGTTGAGTTCAAAAATGGTTCCGGTCCGTTGAAAAACATGGCCCCCAGGGGGGGCGGGGCTGTATTCCTAATAAGGCTATTGAGAAACCTTGTGAACACTCTAGAAGTCACAATTTTTTCCCAACCATCATGAAACTTGGTCAAAACATTGGTTTCATTGATATCTCGGACGAGTTCGAAAATGGTCCAGATCGGTGAAAAAACATGGCCGCCAGGGGGCGGGGCAGTTTTCCTTATATGGCTATAGTAAAACCTTGTAAACACTCTAGAGGCCACATTTATTGTCCAATCTTCATGAAATTCTGTCAGATGATTGGTCTGTATGATATCTTGGATGAGTTCCAAAATGGTTACGTTTGCTTAAAAAACATAATTGCCAAGGCGCGGGGCATTTTTCCTTATATGGCTATATATATGGCTATAGTAAAATATTGTGAACACATTTACAGGCCACATTTACAGTCCAACCTGTACCTACAACCACCTTTTAATAGCGACCAACAGTCAATAACGACCACATCGATTTCCTCCCGAACGATTTCACTATATATTGAACCTGCGAATAAAGCCCACCTGTGAACAAAGACCGCCCTTTTACATTCCCAAAAGTCCATTTTGATAGCCTACAACGATCACTGCAATCCTAAAAATCAACGATGTCGCAACTTTAAAAAAACATGCCGCCATGACGCTGTGTAGTCACATGATACACATCTTACCAGTGGATTTGTCGGTCGCTATGGAGATATTGGCAAAACACAGTTTATCGCACTCGATAGCAGATGTTTATTTAACACACCTTGCTAATTCGCCTGCTTCTTTCATGCATTTGACAGTTTGTCAAAAGTGTTAACATTTGCCTTTGTATTTAAGGTAGTGCACCACTAATGGGCACATATCCAAATATAATCTAATTAATTATTTTCTTAATCAGCATCATTTCACTGAACTACATGCAAATTTGTAGGTAGGCTTTCCATGCTTTTTAAAAAAATATACCGATTTTTTCAAAACCACCCCCACGCTCGGCTTTTGTCCAGTTTATTTTCACCCCTGGGGTATATAAAAGTTCCATAATTCATTCAAATTTCCAAATATGGGCATGCAGTTGGTGTGTACAGATGCTGTAAAGGTGTTTAAAGTTTAAACAAGATGAAAGAAGTATTCTTTTACAGATATTTATTTTTTACAAATTTTTATTTATGGAAGACCACCATGAAATGTAAGTGATTTCAGCAAAGTAAAAATTGGGTCGGTTAAAAACAAAGTGTCATAAAATTCAAAATAGTATCATTTAAGTCATATTTTAAACTTAGTTTTTATAGAAACACTATATACAGCAAAAATACCAAGAACTAGACAGATTTACCGTTTACTTTTTTAAATAAAAATAAAAATGCAACATGCATGGTTCGTATTTTTAACAGTAAATCACCCAATTTCGCCATAACGTTGTTTTAATTTTAATAATTGAAAAATGTGCATAAAAATTGCAACATATTTAACAATAAATATAGCTTATATGCCATATTAAATCAAATTACGTTTGAAAATAAATAAAACGCGTCGCAAAAAAGTAAACGTCGTCGGCAGGATTCGAACCTGCGCGGGAATATCCCAAAAGATTTCTAGTCTATCGCCTTAACCACTAGGCTACGGCACCTAATAGTAGGCTCTTCAACCTTCGAAGAAATCGCGGGAAATCATTAGAGGTGCACTACCTTAAGTGACTCGCGATTAATGTACTAATTGCCGAAAATATCAAAGTTTGGGGCTTTCATCAACTCATTAAGGAAATTAACTGTTTCATATCCATTACGATGCCTTAAACACAAACATTTTGATAGTCATTTCTTTCTTAAAGTGATATTATGGGCATTTTTCACTGTTGAATTGAGCTGAAAAGAATTAACAGGTCAAATTAGTTAGCTTAAATGTGGTTACTGACCAATTATCTGTAACTCATCTTGCTACCAATTGTTTATAAAAAAAATATTATATTCGATATTTTACATGACTCACCCAGTCCTCTAAGCCGAAATGATCCGTAAAACAAAATAGTGTCTTTGTGTCGTATGAACGAATCTGCACTAAAACTCAATTTAGATTCACATCGTTAATCGAATCATTTCTGTCGTCAGATGGACATAATAAATATAAAAACAAAAACTGTGTTTTCAATTCTTTATTTCAATATACATGCATAAATAGTCAAACATTTAAACAATAGAGCACATACATAGATAATGTACCTGTTAAAAAACTACTAGCATATTTTTCGAAGTTTCAATCGACCCTGCGAATAAAGACCACCTGTGAACAAAGACCACAACGACCAAATCCCTTGAGTGGTCTTTATTGACAGGCTAGATTGAATTGTCCAATCTTCATGAAATTTGGTCAGAAGATTGGTCTCAATAATATCTTGGATGAGTTCGAAAATGGTTACGTTTGCTTGAAAAACATGGCTGCCAAGGGGCGGGGCATTTTTCCTTATATGGCTATAGTAAAATCTTGTTAACACTCTAGAGGCAACTTTTATTGTCCGATCTTCATGAAACTTGGTCAGAAGATTCATCCCAACAATAGCTTAGCAAAAATGATAACGGTGGGTTGAAAACATCTCAGGGGGCTTGGCATTTTTCCTTATATGGCTATAGTAAAACCTTGTTAACACTCTAGAGGCCACATTATTTTCCAATCTTCATGAAACTTGGTGAGAAGATTTGTCCTAATAATATCTTGGATTAGTTCGAAAATGGTTTTGGTTGCTTAAAAAACATGGTCACCAGGGGGCGGGGCATTTTTCCTAATATGGCTATGTATCATGCTTTTGTAAAACCTTGTTAACACTCTAGAGGCCACATTTATTGTCCTATCATCATGAAACTTGGTAAGATAATTTGTCCCAATGATATCTTGGATGAGTTCGAAAATGGTTCCGGTTGGTAGAAAAACATGGCCGCCATGGGGGCGTGGCATTTTTTCTTATATAGCTATAGTTAAACCTTGTTAACACTCTAGAAGCCGTATTTATTGTAAGATCATCATGAAACTTTGTCAGAAGATTTGTCCCAATGATATTTTGGACAAGTTCGAAAATGGTTCAAGTTGCTTGAAAAACATGGCCACCAGTGCCCGGGTATTTTTCCATATATGGACTTATGAATCTTCATGAAACTTTGTCAGTATATTTGTTTAAATGATATCTTGGATGTGTATGAAAATGGTTCTGATCTGTTGAAAAACGTGGCTGCCAGGGTGTTCACTAGTCACGAAAGTTGGTAAGAACATTTTGTTCTAATGACATCTTGGGCTGCACAGAACAGGTCAGTTCCTATTGTTTGCATCATATACCCTACAAGTTAGATATAAGCAAATTGCCCCAAAACAATTATTTGATACATTATGATGCAATTTACACTGTTAACTACCAGGTAATAACTTTTAAACTGTTTAACTGTAACCTTTTTTCAAAATATTGCTTAATACTGTGTGATTTTCAAGTATGTTAATTAAAAATAAATAAAAACAAGTTAACAATGTTTTGAAACAAACTGATAATATGAACTTTTTTATTCCTTTAAAAACATGATTTCTTTCAGGAGTTCAATAAGTGATATGTCCATCAACAGCAACACGACAATGAATGACGCTGACCTTGATTCCAGTGACCGTGACTATAACGAGCTGGACAACATGGGCAAAAAGTTTGAGAGTATTGAGCTCAGTGTGGGTGACACAGCCCAGACCTACTTTCCACAGGCTGGAAGCAGGAATGGCAAGGTTTGAGGCAGCCTTGAGGGTTAAGGCTGTGGTATACCAGTTTGAGGCAGCCTTGAGGGGTGACTGTGGTATACCAAGGTGCCTTATATTGCGGCTCTATGCAGTGTGGAATGGAGGATATTGTTTGAATATATCATTATATGTGATGCCCTGGACGGTAAGGAAGATGTCCTGAACAGAACAGGATAGTCACAGAGGAAAAAAAGAAGAAAAAACACATGTTTTTTTTAGAAGACTTCATAAAAGAATTTTAACAATTGAAAGAATAAAAGAAGAAAAAAAATATGACTCTCTTAATCCAGTTATAGAGGAAAGAGTATTTGCATAAATACATAAAAGACCTATTGTACAAAGTAAAATGCAGTAAGTGGCAAAACTCGATGAATTATGTAAAACTATATGGATTACCATTCTAGTCCAGTACCGTAATTACTCTAAGTTTTCGGACACTTAAAATTAATTTAAAAAATGTTGTGTCTGAAAATTAAGATACGAAAAATATTCAAAAATTACGAGTGTCCGAAAATTTAGAGACATAGATGTTACGGTTGTTTGTCAATTTACTGAAAATGGTAATCTACCCAATAACGCAATTGTAATGGTTCATTGCCCTCAGGGCATTCTATGCCAGGAGTCATTAATTATGGACAAAAATCAGTATGTCCGAAAATATAGTCATGAAAAATAATTATTTTGGCTAAAAAAGAGGGTGTCCGAAAACTTAGTGTCCGAAAACTTAGAGTAATTACGGTATATAAATTTGAAGCACATGTTTCAGATGTGGCATAGCATGCATAGTTTACTTCTTTACATTAAATGTTAGAAATTGCAGAAATGTTTGCAACATAGGTCAAATGTTTGCTTTGGAAACTAAATTTGGAAATTCAAACAATCAATAATGTACACATGACATGACAACATTTCTTATCATGTATTTTGTCAACACTTACAAATATGTGGCCCATCAGTCCATCATATTTAATGCAAACAGATAAGAGCCAATCGAAAAAATGAACGTACGAAGACAATATCATTTAAGTAAATAGATCTTTATTTTAAGACATACATGTATGTTGGTTTTAGTGTATAACTGTATCTTATTTCATAATTTGTTATTAAAAAATGATTGTAATATATTTATATTTATTATGCCCCCCTTCGAAGAAGAGGGGGTATATTGCTTTGCTCATGTCGGTCTGTCGGACTGTCTGTCGGTCGGTCTGTCCGTCCACCAGGTGGTTGTCAGACGATAACTCAAGAACGCTTGGGCCTAGGATCATGAAACTTCATAGGTACATTGATCATGACTCGCAGATGACCCCTATTGATTTTGAGGTCACTAGGTCAAAGGTCAAGGTCACGGTGACCTGAAATAGTAAAATGGTTTTTGAATGATAACTCAAGAACGCATACGCCTAGGATCATGAAACTTCATGGGTAGATTGATCATGACTTGCCGATGACCCCTATTGATTTTGAGGTCACTAGGTCAAAGGTCAAGGTCACGGTGACCCGAAATAGTAAAATGGTTTCCGGATGATAACTCAAGAAGCATACACCTAGGATCATGAAACTTCATGGGTAGATTGATCATGACTTGAAGATGACCCCTATTGATTTTGAGGTCACTAGGACAAAGGTCAAGGTCACAGTGACCCGAAATAGTAAAATGGTTTTCGGATGATAACTCGAGAACGCATACGCCTAGGATCATGAAACTTCATAGATAGATTGATCATGACTTGCAGATGACCCCTATTGATTTTGAGGTCACAAGGTCAAAGGTCAAGGTCACGGTGACCCGAAATAGTAAAATGATTTTCGGATGATAACTCAAGAACGCTTTTGCCTAGGATCATGACACTTCATAGGTACATTGATCGTGACCCGCAGATGACCCCTATTGATTTTCAGGTCACTAGGTCAAAGGTCAAGGTCACAGTGACAAAAATCGTATTCACACAATGGCTGCCACTACAACGGACAGCCCATATGGGGGGCATGCATGTTTTACAAACAGCCCTTGTTTATAATTATGTATAAAAGTACGATGGGTATAATGTGTTATAATCTGTGCATTTTTGTAGCTATATTAGAGTTTTATTGTTTTTTTTACTGCATTTGTTGGTAAACACATGTTTGTGAATATTTTGCATATGTTAACATTTGTTAAGATATGTTAGTAAGACTGTTAGACAGATGTTATTGTTGGAAAAATATTTTTGTTATATTTTCAACAAATATTTAAAAAAATTACGTTTTAATTGTGTTTTGTATTTTTGTCACAAATAAAGTTATGTATTTCACTTAAAGGCATTTTATAAAAGTAATTATGTTGGCACTAAATGATCAACAACAATTAATCGTGTTGCAGCCAATTATACCATTCAGTTTAGACAAGTTTCATACCACTTTTAGACACGGCCTAATCAACATCATCCATTGTGCTTTCATAAAAATCACTGAAACTGGTTTAAATCCTATCATTTGATACAGTGCATGTGTGTATTATGATTGGTTGTCACATTTTATGTTGTTATTTTATCTTTTGTCTAAATGTTTCTCACCTGTGCATGAAGTGTTCATTGTGAGCTTATTTGGTCACCCTTAGTGAAAGGTCCATGGTTGTGCACGAGTGCGTCGTCAGTGGTGTGTTTTCAACTGTTTGGTCCTTACGTAAATAGAGCTTCTTTTTTATTGAATCATAACGAAACTTGCTCAGAATGTTTATCTTGAAAATGTCAAGGCTGGGGTCGAATCCAGGTTACATGCATGCAACCAAAAACTAGGTCACAAGATCAATTGCTTCACAATATCTAGTTGGAATTTGAAACTGGGTCAGATGCTTCAAAAACAAGGTCACTAGGTTAATACTTAGAAAAAAACTTACCGCTTTAGAGGCCACATAAATGACTGGTGATCAAAATGGTTATCTTTAAAACATCTTGGTTGAGTTCCAATCAGGGTCAACTATTCTTAGGACTTGGTCGAGAGATCTTATCTTAGAAAAACCATGTTATCACTTTTCATGTCATATTTATGACTAAATCTTTATGAAACTTGGTATCTTGTTAATGTGCATCAAGGAACTATGTTGTTAGGTCCAAGCTTAGAAAATCTTAGATCTTACTGCTCTAGAAGACACATTTGTGACTCAATCTCTATCATATCTAAACTGGGCTTGATTGTGGTTAACGTGTATAAAAACTAGGTCACCAGGTCAAATTTTACAAAAACTTGTCACCAACCTAGCAACCATACGTAGGACTCAAACTTAGACGAAATGTGGTCTGAAAGTTTATCTTGGCTATATCTAGGTTGATTATGAATCTGGGTCATTTGCATCCAAGAAATGGATCAACTGATGAAATTTACAAAAGTCCTAGCTACTTCTTTAGCTTTAACAAATATGCTACCACTCTATAGCCCACATTTTTTACTCAATCTTGATGAGACTTTGTCAGAATTTTTATCTTTATAATGCCTTGTCCATTGTCCAAGTTTGCCAATGGATTATGTGCTTTTTCAAATTAAGTCAACAGGTCGAATCTTTAAAAAAAACTTGTCACCACTCTAGATGCAACATTTATTACTCAATATTGATGCAACTTTGTAAGAATATTTATTTTTCTGAACAATTTCTTGTCTAAGTTTGAATCTGGGTCAAGTGCTTCCAAAAAGAAAATAACCTGGTCAAATATTGAAAATAACCTGGTCAAATATTGAAAATAACCTGGTCAAATATTGAAAATAACCTGGTCAAATATTGAAAAAAACATGTTACCACTGACAAGGTCACATTTATGATTAAAAAATGATGAAAATGAGTGAAAATGCTTATATTCTTTTATTAAAAGTTTTTTCAAATTGACACACTTTAAGTTATGTAAATCATGTGATAGTTATTAATTGTGCAAAACATAATTTAAGACAATAAAGTAGCAGTTATCAATCGAAAGGCAACTGTTATTTATCAGTAAAAATTTAGATGTAACAGGCTGTAGAAATATTTTAAACACAATTATTCAAAGGTCATAATAAATTAAAATACAACTATATTTATTTTATTATCATTTATTCATGAAATCTCCACTGTTTGTAAAAAGCTGGAGAAATAGTTCATAAAAATGAATTTTCCATGTCAGCAGTTTTGTGCTGTGTTTCATTTCATATCATCGAAACTCTGCTGCAACTGACGGAATGGTGAAACATGTAATACAAATGACATGTTTTTATGTGAGCAGTTATTTGTGTTGTCATAAATAGAAAAAATATTATAAGATTAGATTATACATGTGCATTGTCTGTGATGCAGAATGCAAAGAAGAGCCCATTTATCTTTGAGGTTTATTATGAACCCACAATTAATAAGTATTGTTTCAATGTTGTATTATTACTCTTTGTCCGCAAGGACATTACATTTGATTTTGAAGAAATCATCAATTTGTTTGCTATAAAATACTCCAGTGGAGTGTTTCCAAATAGTCACTTTCCCATGATTTATTATAGCATTGAGTGAATATGTCACAGCATGCAGTGTTATATTCTTGTATCATGTATCTGACAAAATCAGTATAAATGTTGTATTAAGTTGGTCGTTGCATATTGGATAGGTTGTCCGCCTAGCGACCAGGTTTGTGAAGTGTTCGATTCCAACTGAACACACCGGTTCAAGTATTCACGTCATTATATGTAAACATGGCTAAACCGGGTAAGTCATAGTGAAAATATGATAATGAAAGACCTGGATTTGCGGCATTTAAATCATCACAATAACCGTTTTGTTTTGCATTTTAGCAGACAGTAATTACATAAATGTTATTTTCAATGTTAAGTTTTACGAAAAGCCGACGTTATTATAATTTTGTTCGCTACTAAAGTTATGACATATATCTCAACATTACTCAACTGCGGCACAAAATACCAAATCGTATTGCGGGTACCATAATAATAATTACGGGTTTTCCATCGATGGCACTTGATTATCGTGTTGCACGCTTACTAGAATTTGCCCCATATTGTAAGTACCATCAAAGAATTATTTGATTGCTAAACGCTGGGTTCATATGGTGTTGGCATTTACAGTTGAGAATATTTTTTTCGCAGACGCTCATTGACATGCGGTGAGCCTATGGCGGGAAGCGCAATTGAAATACCTTGATTTCTTATATGTCGATATATATTTTAAATGCCAGTCAAAAGCCTTGATTCCATGCTTCAAGTAGACAACGGAAGTCGTAAGTATGTTAAAATGACCAAATGTAACTGTTTAACAATTTGAATTGAGATGCTGATGTTGGATTATTTTTCCTTTCAGATGATGTATATTTGTGTGATTCTAGGTTGTAATAAATAATTCTGAAACATTTATGCAGTATACTGTTACATTATTGTAAACGTTATTATATAATGTTGGTTATCTGGTTTATCAAGTGGAAAACAATCTTATTTATATAAAAATAAAGCTTATTAAGACTTATGAAGGTACTTATTGTTTTTTTAATATGTATTAAAAAAAAATACTTCTCAAAGTAATAAAAATATAGTCAATGCGTTTATTCATTAATGTCGTAAGGTTCCGTAAAATGATTGTCCTTATTAATAAAGTTGGAATTACCTGCGGTTTTCACACCGCAATAAAGTGGCGACAACTTTTTGGGGCCAGTTCCACGCACGGAGTCAGCAAAAGGCACAGGTACTATGACCAAAATGCTCAGCAAAAAAAAAACCAACAAGTTTTTTATGGACAAGCGAAAAAATTGCATACCTTTTGAACCAGTTAAGATATTTTTTAAATTCAAACTAATTTAAAAACTGCACATCAAGACCTACAGTCTGATTATGATCATTTTGCACATCAACATGTTTGAAATCAAGCAGTGTTCTTGCTTATTAAAAAGAACTTCATACCGTAACATTTTTAAAATGAGTGCATATTTGGTCACCCATCTTTTTTTTTCCGTCCTCTTACCCGACACTTTTAGAAGAAAAATCCGAAAATCATTTAATTAAAAAATTCTGGCCTAAAGCATGCATTTCTACGTTTGACATAAATGTGAGCTGTACTTATAACTACCAAAACATTACACAAATTATCTCGTAATGTGGCAATCTCACCAATCAACTTCAAAGGCAGCATGATATAAAGAGTTATACTACCGATCCTTCCACAGACAAATATATGTACAACTTCAATGCAATCAGTCTATCATGATTAATTGTGAAATACCAACTAATTCAGCCTTAGCGTAAACAAGTATAGCTACAGTGTAGTCACGGGATTGTAAAACCTGCTTTTCTTAGAATAGTTGCTAATCGCTAAAAGCGTCTAATTGCTATGCGAGATTTGTTTATCTGCAGCTTCAATTGTTTACAAATTGCTAAATTAATTTGTGAAACATGCAATTTCCTTGATTTCTCATCGATGTCTTATCCTTTAACACTTTCATCCGCAACCATGTGTATGATAACTTTGTTCATACCTATTCGTTTATATCGACCTGGTACAAAGGAATCTGATATATTTTTATACCAGGTTTGTTGGCTCTTATATCAGTAAATGTATGGAGATGAAACATATAACTCGGAATCAACGATATAGTGTTCATTTTCGGTAGAAATGAAATAGATGACACACACAATTAACTAGATACAGAACATTTGATACGCAACACACAACAAAAACTGATACAATGTTGTTGTTTTTTTAAATTAAGCGCTCTGTATAGTGCTCATAACATCGTTATTAAAACGTCATAAAACGTCTAACGTCATTCCCGCCAAACATGCAGATTCGTAGCAAGTATGTGTTATGATTTCTTAATAAATCGGTCGTAGAGTTATGATAAACCGAAAACAAGTTACCGCTATTACGTTTTGTAATATATCAAGCTCAGAACGAATAATTTTAATGTAAGCCTCGCCAGATATACTAGTATTACAGCTCAATAAACAAAATGTTATTGTCTAGTCCTCAAATAATCTTTATATGTTACGATAGATTCCTTTTGAGTTCAAGGCGACATTTTTTTATTGTCAGTGTTTTAATTATAAAACAGAGAATGCGTTCGTGCCTTTGTCATTTATGACCAAGACCAGTATCCTGCTGAACTTGATTAGAATGCGTCCATGCCTCTTTCAAAGATGTTTATTTTTGATAGTAATCTCTATTAAATTGATTAATTAGTGAAGTTGAAATCCGAACGTTGAAGGTGACATCAGTTCGTTACTTTGTGAGGTGTAAGGTTGATATTAATCTTTAAATTTATACTTTAATGAGATATTGTTAAGAAATAAATCAGTTTAGGCAATATAGGGGTCACCGGAACTATTACAGTTAAAAAAGCAAAGTTAAATTCAGTACCGAAACTTGTATGTTACCTTTAAAATAACACTAAAATATTATTTATTTATAAAGGTTAAACCAAATGGCAATGACATCGACACCATAACCAACAACATCAAGGATACCCTACTGTCTATGGCCGTACAAGTGCTTGGGAGAGACAGAGAGACACACGCCATGGGTGACGACCGAAATCATGGACCTATATTACAAAAGAAGATGCATGGGAGGTTCACCAGCCTTGACTCTATGGAAAATAATAAGAAAGCGAACAGGAAGGTAATGATGCAGATGGAAGGGGCCAAGAAGGAATGGATTTAGGAACAATGTATTATCTTCGACAAGGAGATGTCCGCATGTATCAGTAAGAACTTACTAAGAAGGCCTACAGCACCATCAAGACCCTCACGAAGACCAGTCAGCCCAAGTCCAGAGTGTTATCAGACGCTAACGGGAATCTTAACGAGAGTTGCAGACCTAAACAGGTAGACTGTATACTGCAGTGACTTCTACAACTACCCGCTTCAACCAGACTCGAGTCCCCTTCAGAACGACCCCAGACCAGGATCGGACGACTAAAGTCCGTCCATACTTAAGGCAGAAGTGGAGGAGGCAGTGTGTAGTCCTAAGGCAGGAAAATCTCCGGGAGTTGACACAGTCACATTTGAGCTGATCAATGACGGAGGAGGTGCAACTACTGCAGCAATGACGGCACTATGCTAAACAATCTGGTTGGAGAAAAAGTTGCCCAAGAAATGGACCCAGTCACTGGTCATACCCCAACCGAAAAAGGGCTACCTTTGTGAGTTGTGCGAGAATAACGGCACCATCAGCCTCATCATAATACCAGCAAAGGCATGATGCGAATCATCCTTAATCGATTGAAAAGTAAGGCCGAGGAACTGCTGGCAGAAGAGCAGGCTGAATTCAGAACTGATCTTCAACTGTAAAATCATCATTGAGAAAAACCCTGCAACATCAACGCGAGCTCTTCCACAGCTGAATTGACTTTAAGAAAGCTTTCGACCGCGTGTAGCATGATGTCATATGGGATGTTATGAGAGAGATTCAACAATTTGACGAATGACTGGTGCAAGTCATTCAAGAACTCTACGGAAACATCAGTAGCTCAGTATTTCTCAACGGACAGAAGGGGGACTTCTTTAGGACATTAATATGAAATACAAATGTAATACAAAAGTCTGGTCGGCCTGACATATTACAAAGTTGCGCTAATGAATATCTCTGAGATTAGTTCAGTTAAAATCAAAGTTTACTACAGCCTTGACTGAAGCTTTCGATTTTACCTTAAGAATTTATATTTAATCCGTACAATCCATTAAGAAAGTTTAAGCGAGTTTTAATAAGTACTGTAAATGTTCCTTTAAAAAAGCTTACTCGGCCTTAAAGTATTACGCATTGTGAAAAAATGATCAAGAATTTGTTTCCTGTTTCACTTTTGTTTTCAGTTCCAGTTTGAGAAGCCATAAAATCATGATTATTTGGATCAAAGGGGCTTTCACATTGAAGTCTCGCTGAACTGAACTAACACCAGATTGCCGCAAAGTTTAAAGAGATCTGTCTAAGTCTTACCTTGTTTCGTACCTTTGTTTATGAAAGATCATCCTTTGAACACAATTATTAACCAATGTTCCATTGCACAGAATACCAACTGAAGCTAAACATATAATATCGGGCACACACAAAAAAGGAACACATTATTTCCTTCTTGCACTGTGTTAATGCTAACAGTTGAACTGCGTTTGTAAATTAAATTACTTTTTGTTGCGAGTTAATGCACCCTGGTTTTATATATTTTCTCTATAACAACCATTTTCTGAGTGTGTGTTTTACGCAACTCGTTTAGATATTAAGTTGAATTTTACGCTCCGGTAGGATGGCATAAAGCAGTCAGACTGTCTTTCCGTCCTTCAATCTGTCTGGCATTTCAATTTTTTGATTTTCTGTTCAAAACGTTTAAACATATTGACCTGATATTTGGTGCGTGCGTCTATCCTCATGACTTAAAAACAGATGAAGTTTGAAATTCGAATGTTTTTTGTTTCGGTCGATTGATTTTTTTTGGCGAAGTTATGGGCATTGGACTTACCCTTACAGAAATAAAAAAGGTTGCCGCTATGTAGCGGCAGTTTTGCGGCTACAAAGCCGCTATCATTTTTGTAGCCACAACTACTAGCCAGAAAGTAGCCAATAGTAGCCGCTAGCGGCTACCTTGTGGCAATTTTATGAAACTCTGGCTCTGATGATGATGGAAACATGTCATTTTCAGATGAAGGTTCAACAAGAGTGTTGATATTGGTTTCTGATTGGCACGGGGAATCACACATATCGATTTGAGTGTTAATCTCTGCTGAATCAGTGTTACAACAAGCACTATAAGCTTGGATAGCATGAGTCTGAGTAGGATATATCTGTAAGAAGCAGAAAATCAGAGCACAAGGTAAATATGTTTAGTTGGGTTAGTCACGGGAACAAAGTTAAAATAAAATTGTTATCAGACTTGTCCATTTTCCATATCGATTCAAATAATTCTATGAAATATTTTTATTCACCAATTGTGTTTGGTAACACTTTTTAATGTTTAAAATTTTATACAATTGGACAAATCTTCTAACAGCATGCAGGTGATATCATTCAGTCACACACAGGTTTTCAGGGTGCAGGAACATGACCTTATGGGGTTCACACATAAATGTTAATGAATATATACACACCGGTAAGAGGTGCTTCAAAAAACAAACATTTTAAAACAATTGTTCAACTATTGCATAGAAGACATAAAGAATAACTTTATTCAATAAGCCTGTGGTCTTGGCAAAAATGGCATGTTTACAGCCATTCATAAACAAGGTTATGCTGCTCGAGACGTGAAATTGTGGCGTTTATTTCAGAAGTATTCAATGATTAATTCTTAAATCTTACAAACTGCACGTAAAACTGTCTTTCCTGCACAAAAGATTTATGCAAGTAAAACTGTTTTTCATGCACAAAAGATTTTTGCAAACATATTTTAATAACTTTAAGATATTTGCCATAATAAAATTCTTTACGGTGGGTTTTCGTTCTGTTTAAACCCTGTTGATCTTGCACCCTGATTATATGGAAGGTACAAGCAGGTACAAGCAGGTACAAGCAAGTTATACGGTTAGTAGACATATATGATAAATCTGCAAACTGTTAATTTTACGACGTCAGGTAAAAGAAATTTGTTTTCTCCACAATTGATAATGCTATTTATTATATTTATTTACCATGATTTATAAAACGTACATTAACGATGCTGAATAAAAAAAGAAAAACTGATAGATATAGTGTAATGTGACCTACTGAAGTGAAGTAACTATTACAAAAACAAATATCTCGGATAACTGACAACACAAGAAAATGTCGGAAATGACATTCGGAAATGACCGATTTCGGATTAAAAATGTATAAATAATCGTTGGTACTTGAATTCGTGGCTCAGTGGACCAACGAAATCCAAGAAAATTCGTACCACACGAAATTTAATGATTTTACAGTACATTGGTTAATTTAGAAATATATACTAAGGTCATGCAACTATTATCTATTCTGGTACTTCAAGCATTTGAGTTACAAGCAATGCAGTTTATAATCCATATACAGCTTACAATAAGAAGTACATGTTTAACTACACTTACCTCTGGCAGAGGCTCTGCTAATGTGTCGGAATCTGGCCTGGGAGAACGCCTTCTGCGCTTCCCAAACACAGGGCTGCGTCTTGGTGAATCCAGTTTAAAATACCATCCACATTAACCTCAACACTCAAATTAAGTATTTACTTCGAAATACAATATATATCTTCTTATTACAAGTCTTTTCAATAGGCATCTTTCACTGTGTAAAACTTATTTCCGGGTCGCGAAATTATGTGACGCGGTAAACAAATATGGCGGGTGGCTAGGACATGTGACATTTCGACGGACTGAGCAAAAAAATGAGCGACCTTTGTTACATGAACCACGCACATCATCTGATCATTAAATGAATAATAATTCATATGATATATCTTCTATGATCTTCTATTAGCATGTATCCGTAAAATTGCCTTCCCGAAAATGACCGATATTTCAACGTCTAAGAGGCGCCAACATACAGCATGTTTCTACAAATTTTTCATATGCTGTTGAAAGGCCAACAATTTCACTTCATAATGATACCATAAGATCATGAATACGACGAGAGGAACGCGAGAAAATGGATATTAAAACGCGCACTCACCGAAGTCAAAAGTCAAACGTTCAGCTGTTCCAAAATAACGCGCAGGCTTTTGCTATTTTTTTTGCCGATTACTAAGTCATAAAATCAATGTTCATTTGATTTCTTTCATTAAATGAAACGGTAAATTATTTATTTAGTTAACACTGTTACGTTCATTGATAAATCTTATGACAATAATCCGTTTTTTACAAAAAGTTTCAACCACGTACTTACATTATGCCAGAAGGGAAAGTCAATATGGCGGCTATCGCTGACCTTACTAAGTCATGGCCAATCCTATTAGTGGCCGCTAGCGGCTCTTATAGCCACTAGCGGCTCATAGCTGTAGGTGGATGGTCCACGGCCGTCCACAAGCTCAAATGACCATATATGGAGAAAAAGGCGGGACCAAACCAAATAGGCTTGCAATGCGCATGCCCAAGCAAAACCGATTGTAAGCCATCTTGAATTGTTAGCGTGAAAAGAAATATACTACATTTATTGGATATTTTAATATGATGAATATTCTAGGTAGAGAATATGGATAGTATTATCATTATTAGTATTACGTCAACATTAACTCAACAATTGTATTGTTGACATGAAGAAAAAGCTATTTCGAGGTTGTTTTGACCATTGATTGCTAAGTAGGTCAAACTCGAAGTTTTAACTTTTATTGATATTTTATTTAGTTAAGGAATCTTCGAGTAATAGTTAAAAAAAATCTTTCGCATTCTAATTCTATAGCTAAATCATGTGTTGTTGCTATATTATAAACTTTCGTGCATGAGCCATTTAAATCCGTTTGCATTACTTTTTTAGTTGTTTCCCCTGGAAAATTCTCTTCTTGCTAGCCTTCGCCGAGTTATTCAAAGACCTATAGATCTAGATATCTAGGTCTTTGAGTTATTCAACAACATCGCTATATTGCTGATTTTTGCTGTTGTTTTTTGGTTAAAGCTGCATGCTTTTGTTGGATAATGTTTAATTTATCATTCACGTTTTACATATGATTCTGTTTAAACCATATTTTATCGATGTTTTGGTGAATTTCGCGCATGCTTAACTTGCCTGATTTCGGACGTAATTTACTTTCGGATACATGCTCCTCTTGTGTTTTTTTTCGATGTTTTCTTATGTATGCAGATTAAAAAAAACAGCTCATGCTTAAATGTGTTATTGAGCAAGTGACTTCTTTATACTATGGCAGGAATAAAAAAACTGTTATAAAATTATAAAGGAAGTTTAGTTACATGTATAAACTCACAGTCACAAGTGTGTAAACAATTTCGCATGTTGTTGAAATGCTACCTCAAAAAAGATTAGCAAGTACCACATTACCAATTATTTAAGTAATGCAACCACAATCAGATAAGATTGCATGCAACTAATTACGTGGAAATTTTGGCGCCTCGGAACTTGACATGTTTCAGAGCTGGCATATCGAGTACCTTTATTCATCGTAATCGGTATATCAACAATATAACAATACCGCGTATCTTAGAATTTTCTATCTGCCAGATACGTTTTATGTGCTTTTTTTTCTTCATTATGTCTGCAGACTTCAGCCAGTGTTCATCAGTGAGTGTATTTAACGGCGAAACGTAAATTGTATTGTTATACCGTTGTTTGTCCTCTGCCAAAGTGTACTTATATAAACTAAACATATCGTCATCACTCTATGCTCTATGTGCTAACGTAATATATAACAGCTGCCAATGGGATGTTATTATTTACAGCGTGTACAAGTACAGACGTTCATCAAGCATTGGTATAAACCTGATGATGAGAATTTAATGCGCTTGGCACGTTTGGAGATAACATTTAAAAAGTAAATCAGAGAAGCAAGGCAGTTTTCAAACGTTCCAGTAAGTATCAATATACAACTAGATCATATAAGGATCATAACAATCAAGTGAGGACACCTTATCAACGTTTTGATATGTTTTACGTCAACATGAATGTAATGCCGTATTGTATATAACTGAATATAAGGTTATGAGTATGTTTGGCCGATAATAAAATGATTGTGTTCATTTTATTATTCTGGATTAAATGTAAATAATAGCTCAATATAAATGATTAACCATGTCAAGTATTTTCAAATAAAACGAGGAAATAATATCTAACAAGCGAAATACTATTGTATTCTGCATAAGCCAATACAAATATCAGCTGACAAGTCAGTGTTTATGCAGTAGCAAAAACCCTTTGCTTACAGTGTAATCCCATATCGTTGTCGTCAATTAGAATGCGGTATAGTATTATGTATGGAACGCCAATGCTGCCTTCTGATGGCACTGGTCTTTATGTTCTGTGCATTTACTATGTTGTTTTGTGTAAACTTCATTTTGTCCTGTAGAAACATCATTTTGTTCTGTACATTTTTTATTATGCTATGTGCATTTGCAATATCGTTTGGTACTAACGACATTTTGTTAGGTGCATATCTCATTTCGTTCTGTGCATTCGTCATTATGTTGTGTGCATTTACCAACCCGTTTTGTACTAACGACATTTTGTTAGGTGCATACATCATTTCGTTCTGTGCATTTGTCATTATGTTGTGTGCATTTACTAACTCGTTCTGTATTAACGACATTTCATTTAGTGCATACATCATTTCGTTGTGTGCATGTGTCATTATGTTTTGTGCATTTGTCATTATGTTGTGTGCATTTGTCATTATGTTGTGTGCATTTGTCATTATGTTGTGTGCATTTGTCATTATGTTGTGTGCATTTGTCATTATGGTGTGTGCATTTGCCATTATGTTGTGTGCATTTGTCATTATGTTGTGTGCATTTGTCATTATGTTATGTGCATTTGTCATTATGTTGTGTGCATTTGTCAATATGTTGTGTGCATTTGTCATTATGTTGTGTGCATTTGTCATTATGTTCTGTGCATTTTTCGTTATGTTATGTGCATTTAGTAACTTGTTCTGTACTAACGACAGTTCGTTCTGTGAATTTGTCATTTTGTTATGTGCATTTACTAATTCGTTCTGTACAAACGACATTATATTTTTTGCAAACATGTAATTATTTCCTTTTGTGCATTTTCATTATGTTATGTACATTTACTAATGCGTTCTGTACTAACGGCATTATGTTTTGCGCATACATCATTACGTTATGTGCCAACGTCGTTATCATGTTCGGATACATTACACTGGGCAATAAAAGAGATAACACTGGTGCGAAAAAAATGCGGAAAATGTAACCACGTTGAGTATACTAAATAATCGTCTCATGTAGGACTGTACTCTCTAAATAAATATCATAGTTGACAGGAAGGCATGTTGAACACTTCAAACTATTGTTCGGGTTTTATCTTTCGGAGATACTGAATCCCTGAAATATGATAAACTCGAAGACTATAGTAAAGCATTGCACTGACAAAGGTTATATTCCACTAAGAAACGGCCGAACAAAAGTTGCAAAAACAGTCGATTTTTATTCGTGTCAAGTTCTTTCTTGATTTGAACATGGCATATCTTTTTTATTGCATAAATTAATTCCGCTTAAAATTGCCTTTAAGAAAAGGTATGGTTATGGGGGTCTCTATGTGCAAAATGTTGTATTTATTTTCGCTTAAAGTTGTCGCTTTTACATTGAATTATATAGGGAAACTATTTAGTATATTAAGACCTGGAAGGCGCTCTCCGAGCTGTTGGCCTTAGCGCCATTTTACCGAGATTGATAAGCGAAAAGATTGATTTTAAGATAATGAAAAAAAAATTCTGATCGTGAATTTAGTAGAATCGGAGTGGAGACGATTGGGGATCGCTTAAAGGGGCCGTCCAACAAATTGGTAAATTGACAAAATTAAAAAAAGTTGTTTCAGATACGCAAATTTTCGTTTTTGTTATGATCTTTTTGAGGAAATAGCAATAATGACCATTTACCATGCTCTTAAATATCCATTATATACATCTTTTGACGATTTGAAACCAAAAAATTATAAAGAGACGTGCGGCGCGAAACGATTGAATAATTTGGAAAGTTCTGTTGTTGTAGTTATATTTTTGGGAAACTACGAGGATTGCTTATAAAGGTAAAAAATACATCCGCTCTAAGCATGAGCATGGATGGTCGAGTGGTCTAGGCGGGAGACTTTTTACTTTAGGACTCCATGGGTCAGTTGTTCCAGCCCTGTTGAAGGTTACTTTTTTTCCTTTTTTAAAATTGTATGCTTGTTTTTTTTACTGGAAAATTTTGATTCAAATGTTTAAATTTATCAATATAAAGCATTTAATGACATGCTTCAAAACATGCCAAAATCTGTTGGACGGCCCCTTTAAGGTTGCGACAAATAGTAACTGATGGTAGTGATACAGTTCATACATGCCAGAGTAGCAAGCCAGAACCATCAGCAACAGGTAATTGTAATCAAGATAAATTATACGATGAAAATTTTAATATTTTAATTTGATCTGAAGATATTATAATTATTGAAAACACAACAACTTCTTCACACCGAGTTTAAATTTTCTTCGTAAAATTGATCTTTATTACAATAACTTGTTGCTGATGGTGCTGGCGTGCTTCTGTGGCTTGTAGGAACCATATCACTACCATCGGGCGCTATTTTTCGCAACCATAAGCGATCCCCAATGGTCTCCACTCCGATTCTACTAAATTCACGATCAGTCATTTTTTTCATTATCTTGAAATCAATCTTTTCGCTTATAAATCTCGGTAAAATGGCGCTAAAGCCAACAGCTGCGAGAGCGCCTTCCAACGTGGTTACATTTTCCGCATTTTTTTCGCACCGGTGTTATCTCTTTTATTGCCCAGTGTTATGCATCCGAGCATGATAACGACGTTGGCACATAATGAAATGTTTTATGCACAAAACATAATGTCGTTTGTACAGCACGAATTAGTAAATGCACATAACACAATGACAAATTCACAGAACGAACTGTCGTTAGTACATAACAAGTTACTAAATGCACATAACATAATGACAAATGCACACAACATAATGACAAATGCACACAACATAATGACAAATGCACACAACATAATGACAAATGCACACAGCATATTGACAAATGCACACAACATAATGACAAATTACACAACATAATGGCAAATGCACAATATAATGACAAATGCACACAAAATAATGACACATGCACAGAACATAATGACAAATGCACACAACATTATGACAAATGCACACAACATAATGACTGACAAATGCACATAACATAATGACAAATGCACACAACGAAATAATGTATGCATTAAATGAAATGTCGTTAATACAGAACGAGTTAGTAAATGCACGCAACATAATGACAAATGCACACAACAAATGATGTATGCACCTAACAAAATGTCGTTAGTACAAAACGGGTTGGTAAATGCACACAGCATAATGACGAATGCACAGAACAAATGACGTATGCACCTAACAAAATGTCATAAGTACAAAACGATATAACAAATGCACATAGCGGACTGAAAAATGTACAGAACGAAATGATGTTTCTACAGGTCAAAACGTAGTTTACACAAAACAACTTAGTAAATGCACAGAACATAAAGACCAGTGCCATCAGAAGGCAGCATTGGCGTTCCATAGTTATGTGTTATCAATTCAGCAAGGTTAATACATTTTAATGACTGTATGCATGGTCATGCAAAGATAGTTATCAAGCTACTGAGTAATGTGAACAACTATTATTTGCAACAGTCCATAATGCTACTTACAATATAAATATATGACATGTTTAACAAAACTATTGCCAAGCAATATATGTCCTCAACCGGCTCCACCATTGTCAGAGATATATTTATTTATTTATTTGTATTGTATTTATTTTTATTTCTGGATCCTGCGATAACTTTAAAAGTTCTTCATATTTTTTTCATGAAACTAGATACATGGATAGATGGCAATATGGACATTATGCACGTCATTTAATTTTCTTCCTACGACAAAAATCTTGGTTGCTATGGCAACAAATAGACTAGAAATACTGCTGAAAATGGTGATTTTCTGGATCCTGCGATAACTTTTAAAGTTCTTTATATTTTTTTCATGAAACTTTAAAAATGGATAGATGGTAATATCGACATTATGCACGTCATTTCATTTTGTTCCTACGTCAAAATTTCTGGTTGCTATTAGAACATATATACTAGAAATACTGCTGAAAATTGTGGTTTTCTGGATCCTGCGATTACTTTAAAATTTCTTCATATTTTTTCATGAACCTTGAAACATGGATGGATGGCAATATCGACATTATGCACGTCTTTTAATTGTGTTCCTACGTCAAAAATTATGGTTGCTATGGCAACCAATAGACTAGAAATACTGCTGAAAATTGTGGTTTTCTGGATCCAGAGATAACTTTAAAAGTTCTTCATATTTTTTTCATGAAACTTTAAACATGGATAGATGGCAATATGAACATTATGCACGTCATTTCATTTTGTTCCTACGTCAACAATTATGGTTGCAATGGCAACAAATAAAAAAATCTGGCAATTGTGGAATTTCTGACAATGGTGGAGCCGGTATGAAACTTTTATTTCTTAGCAATATACTTATTATCAATAATATTATGATTTAACAATTGAAAATTGGCAGAACAAAACTTTAACACTTCTGTTAATACGTATACAAGGTTTCGCCACAGTATATTAGGCAGCTTTTGAGAAATCGCATCAATCCGTAAGACTGACGGACGGACTGAAAAAAAAACAGTCCGATAGGACACTAACTAAGTACATGTTTTGGTCGTATTTCACAGGAGTTGATTCTTTTGTAGAGGACACAATACAATTCCTTGTCAGATGCACTACTTGCGAATAGCTGTCATGTTCATATATTTGTAATTGTTTCGTGCAACACTTTACACAATATAAAGTAAATGATGATCTGCTAATCCGTGCTGTTACAAATATGGTATATTAAACGAGACTTTTAGAATTATTTTGAAAAGTAGTTCGTTGAGGCTTATGGTTCTGATAGGGACACTTTGCAACAACTTTGGTTTCATATAATTATATACGTATGTATATATAAATATGTGTTGTTATATGCTGATGTTTGATGATAGAGCTGGGGTTTCAAATAATCGATAAATAATGAACTAAATGAGATAGTATTATTATCTACGATAATAAGCGCATTTAAGAGCTTTAAGAATGCCGAGTACTATTAAAACGTTAACATCATTTAATGTTTATACTAAAGTCATCAATATTGAAAAAAAAATCACACATACAAATATTATTATTTATATTTTAATCAGGTTTTATTGACTGACGTAGAACAGTGTGTAGTATATCCAATGGAATAATCAGAATAATTGATACTGCATCAAGACTTTTGGTTATTACATTCAGATTTCTGACACATCAATATTTAATACGCTGTTTGCGTTCTACACAACGCAATAGTGGATAAACTATCAAAGGTTGATTGTTCTTTGATTTATTTTAAATGTCACGTTCCATTAAAACAGAGAAATATTGAAACGTGATGCCTATTTAACGGCGCACTTGATACGTGAAAACAATGACAACTGACAATCCGATATCTCTTGATCAACTACTACAAATCACTAGCACTGGGGTATTTCCGATACTGCATTCTCTCAACAGAAACAAGCGAAGTTGGCCAGCCAGTCGTTAACCGCTACAAGTGTTTATTCGACTCATCGACGCCTTGCGCGCAATGCCATGCGGAAGTGTTGTTCAAAACACTCATAGTTATAGCAGTTCTGATTCAGAGTGGCGTGTAACAACTTAACTCACAAAAAATATCACCGTTAAGCTGTAATATTAATAGTATTTGATTAAATAAATGGTTGCAAAAGAACGACACAATAATTATAATAGTTATTTGGATTTGCTTGACATTTAATCTGCTATTTGTGAAGTGTGAAGATGAGCGTTTGTTCTGCTGCAGTGGCCGCTTCCTCGCGCCCGAGGGCGCGGAAGGAGTCCCGCGCCTCCAATGCGAGAACCAGCGTACCGGATGTGCATTTCTATAATGACAAGGGAATGAGAAAGGTTGACAGGTAAATATACATGTCAAAAATGTTGTAATTTGATTTATTTTCGTATGGGAATAAACTTAATGTGTGTTCATTGTTTGTGACAAATCAATATAACCAAACCTTGAGGGGGATTACAAATAAATTATAAGATAATATATTGTATCACTGTTTTGCTTCCTTCATTTTATTGTGTAAGCATACTTTTACGAACTACAATACTTTTTGGATTTTTTACAATGAAACAAAAAGATATTACGAGTTTGTTATGTTTTCATGTGTATTAAGCAATATATTTTTCTCTCTATACGTTATGTTTAGTTAATGTCACAAAACGAATAATGCAAAACTATTTAATAACCCGAGCGTATTAATGTTTATCTTATGTGAAATGGTTATTCTTGTAGTCATCAGAATTTGATTGAGAGCCAATACGATAAATTGAACACTTCGTAAAATGTCAACCGTTGAACTGGCAAGAAACTTTATTGTATGACGTTTTAGTCCCACCTGAATGTATGATCATTTCTTAACGAGCAAAAGTGATGAATATTGAGACACGCGCAAGTGTACTTAAATCGTACCAAGCAACAATCTGCCATATTTCATGTTCACTTAAATTGCTTTAAAATATAGAAAAATCGAACTCCAGAGATTTTATAAGATGAAAATTATTTTTTAAACCTCCCGTAGTATTTTATAAAAGGCAAGTGACGATGTAAAACATATATTTTATTTTTTTCTCCCAGGTGATTCAACTGAATTAGCACACATATTATTAAAAAGAGTATTAAGTGAGATACGGTACTCTTCTAACATAATCATATGTTCTGTCTGTTGCGGCTTTAGTGTCTTCTTTATGAAGCCAGACTTGAAGACAAAATGATTAACTCTATTTTTATTTGATTTTTTTTCCGTTTAATGTGTACTTTTTCATTTTATCTGTATTTTTTCCTTTCGATTTTCCTACAGGAAATACAGTAGCGTGTCTTCCACAAAAGGCTCTAGCACGGCTCTCTGCTGTGTCATTTCCGTAGTCATGCTCGTTGTTGTCCAGGGATGGTTTGGACACAGAAGTGATTTCAATGGATGAGATAGAAGTCTTTACAACAAGGAAATTGTCTTCATGTGGGTTGCAAATTCAGCCAGTACATGACAATGCTCTTGAAACACAATTACTTTATTGGCAAACGTTTCTTGCAATTGAAAGGATCCGATGTCCGTCCGATTGGGGATTTGCCGTTCTGCAATCTTTATATGTGTAAATTAAAACAGATGTTTGATGTTTAGTTCATTTCGCTGTTAAAGCATTATGCGAATTACAAAAATTAAAAAGCTGTTCATACCGAAAAATTTGAAATCTAAATTATGCACACACAGATGCATTTACAAGTATGTCACATTAGATGATATTTGTTTCCATTCTTATCGTACACGACCTACCTGGGAAAAACATTTTATCAGAACACATTAAATAGAGAACAATCTAAAGCAACTGACGATGGTTCAAGTTTGAAATTCTTGTTTTATGAACGTTGTCATATGTAAATTGTAGCTAGCATATTTGTGATTAACTTAAAAAATTCACACGTGTAGTACTACAACATGTTTAGATGTTTAAGTGTTATGTGTTTTTGTTGTTTATATTAATATATTTAATGATCTGCTCAAATTTTAAGGCATACAGATTCGCATATTCCCAGAATATTTGTTGCTGTGTATTTTTTAACGGGTTATCCATACATACTAAGAAATAGTGTTCAGTTTGCTATAACGATTGGAAAGTTTGTACTTTTCGCAAGTACCGTCTTGTCACACATATGTCTATGGCTTGCCAGTATTTCGAACGTTACGGAGCAATCTATTTTTAGTTTTTTTCTTCATTTATGCAAGAAGAGCTTTCAAAAGCATACACACAGGAATGTTGATCATGTGTTTATTTACTTATAAAGACGTTAGAGGCAAAGGGAAGTTTGTTTTATACAAAAATAATATAAGACTAAACTTTGAAACGATGTAAATAAATTGCAATGCTTTCATGATAAATTGTTTTTATATGATTAGTCATATGTCTGATCGTATCAATTTGCGCTACAAAGAAAGTCTTCACACATACAACCTATTCAGGAAAATACAGAAGTGATGAAAACGACATTATAAAAGGTATTATCTACATAAAATAGTTATAGACGTGACTTGTATGTTTGTATCAGCATATATTTCAAAGCCCGCGCATGATATATTGAAATTAGTGTTTTGCCAATTGCATAATCAATAAACGTAGTATTTCCTATTTATTTACATTCATATTGTGTGTATATTGTATTTGTGAAATCATGTTTCTTAGGTTTATTTTCACTGTAAAAGTGTTGATTGTGACAAAACCTGTACTCTACTGAAAACGGTCGATGTGTACAATTATGTCCTGCCTTTAGAGCTTAGAAGTCCGACAGCACCTTTCGCTATACATATATATGTTAGAACATCAGTTAACTTGAAATATAAAATCGATCGTACTGACAGCACGTTCATAATACTGCTTTTGATAAATAGTTCTGTCTAAAGATTTCATCTGTGTATGTCTCAAGCGTTTCATATTGGCATAAACAAACAATATGCCAAACAACTGACGTTCTTTTCTTCAATTTTGATTTATATCAAATTGATTTATTAATTAGTTACGTTTTTGTCCAGATAAGAAAGTAGCTTTTGCACATAATAAAATGGTAAAGTAACTCTATTGAACTTATATACACTAGAATAAGAGTCCATACATATAGACTTACCCGATACAATAACACAGTTTTACAAAAAAAACAACAGTTTACGTAATCTTTGAATAAATAATTGATGCATGTTAAAACACAGATGCATACTTATTAATAAATGTATGTCAATTTGCAAATAGTTCAAACGGGTTAAATACTGTCTTTAAGGTTAACGCAAAAACTTTCGGTAGAACCGCCTAAACATATGTGTTTTCTTCATCTACAATTGAACTTATCAGACCTGGTTTAAACAGATGATTTTAAATGCGTGGCGAAAATGTTTTCCCATACGAATGAGGCATGTCGACGGCTACTCATAAAGAGAAAATTGTAATTTTTCAACTGTAACGGCTGTGAGAGTTTTATATTTCAACGCAAAAGCTTCGTGGTTCAGAAACGAAAGCTACATTAAAATCAAGTGTATTGCGGATGGAATTAACTTTAAGTAACATATATACTCAAAATCAACAGATATGTCGAACCATATTTCGTAAAGTAAGTTTATCCATAAAGTGTTCCCTATAGCAATAGCCAAAATTCCAACGCTAGATGTAGTGTAGTAACATAGATTTAACGCAATACGAAATTTTGGCCATTGCTATATAACAAAAACATTGATTTTTTGCTTTAAATTTCATTTTTCGAAATATTGTACGAAAATTTCGTTGATTTTTAGTTTTTTTGGCTTTCAAGATAAATCAACGTCAAGAAACATTGTCAACATTGATCACAATTTTTGAAGTCTAGTTTATTTACTAAATTAAGATTTGAACAAGTACATTTAAGGTCTGGAGCGCATGTAACAATTTAAATTACTGTTTAGTATTTTCGTTCATGTCCTGAAAATTGTTTAAATTGTTAAACCATATATGTATTATTTAAAAACAATTATCCTGCTGTTTTAAAAACAGATAATTACGAAGTGGACATGCTTTATTTATCTTTTTTTATTTCTTAATTAGTTAGCTATAATTTTGATGCTACAATATTCATTTCGCCATATTTCTTTATAGTTAGAATAACTAAATATAGTTTATTATATTATGAAAACATCGGCGTGTTATACCAAATACATTTGAAATCAGACATGCAAAACCCAAATCAAAACCACTGTGTAGCTATGCTAAGAAATGTCTACAAAGTAAAGTAATCGACTTGGGAAGTTTCTTTGACAATGCGATTAAACGCCTTAAGCGTATATTGCACTTGATCATGAACTTCTAAGTGAGAGCACACAATCACTTATCACGTTTGCAATTAATTGAACGCAACAGGTAGCATGTTGCAACTCCGTAGGTATTTCGTGTAATTATGTTATTTCTTGCTTATGTTGCGCTGCAAACTAAACAGTGCAAACCACTGTATATGACAATAACAAGTTCAACAGACTACTCTTGATACACATCGCTTTTGCGTCTTACTGCCGTATGAACCCTGATATATCTCGCCAAAATTATTATTGTCACATGCAATAAAAACGTCTGGAGGTCATATTTGTGTCTAAAGGCAGTAAAGGCACACGTTCGCTAGTACTGGCCTGAGGACAATTGCCGTTGTAAGTGTGCCTTTATAGGCCAATTGCGCACTTGCCTTATTGTAACCTATTCATTACATCCTCGTCAGCAAAGCATACTTTAGAAATATTTATGTATTTCATCAGTTTAAATGAGTTCTTTATATCATGCTTGCATGGTGTATATAAAATGACTTCGTTTTAACTGGTTTCAGTCTAAATCATCTTTCCATCACATTGCCAAGGTAAATTTAATCTAAGAACACAACACGGTGAGATCACAAATTGAAAAGGTCAAGGACACTGGCCGGTCTTGGAGGACAGGTACCTTGATGGCATAAGAAGTAAACAGGTTAAAACGCGTATTTTTTACATACTATCAGCATAAAAGATTTGCAATTAACAAGAAATGATTACAGATCAACTATATTATCATTTTCATGACTATGCAACATAATAATAAAAAAGCATGATGTTAAAACTTTAGGAATATGATTCGCCGCAATCATTTTGACGTTCATAGTGACGTCGTTTTTTCAGTTAAAGAATGCTCATGACATCGGCCACCTTTTATTCCATGCCCGGCCATTTTTAACCATTATCCAAAAACAAACATATTTGTTACTATTTATTTTTGTTTTGTTGCAATGAATCTTTTGTTGATTTTTTCTTTTAAGACACACTTGGTATGACACCTATATAATTACGTCTAGACCCTATGCAGTAAAAGTGTATCAAGACATGGACGCGACATTTCTTCCAGAAATGGACGAAACTACGCACACTTATATATTGCAGCAGAACTTATCTTGCACAGTTACATATTAAAATGATCGCGATCACCCGACATCATGTTTTGAATCCGATGGTGTAAATACATAACTTATTCGTATAAAAATACGAAAAATCACACTTATATATAGATATGTATAGTGGCATCAGGAGCAAATAATTATATAACAACGTCTACTTCAATTAGCGATGCTGCACAAGTCATACATTTGTTAGCCAGAAATAACGGTACATCTTTTAAATGTATTAATAAACTTAATATGCACAATGTAATAGAAAGTGCAGAAAAGTTTACTCAAAAACGTTTACTTCGTATATCTTGGTACATATTTTTGTAAACATGTATACAAACGACTTAATTGTTTAGAACGATGCACTTTGTAGAACACGCTCGACGTCTAGCCGTCACTTACATGCCGAACATACTGTCACGCACAACTGTATTAGGGTTTATAGGGTTTATGATTCGCAAACTACTAAATAATATGTAGATCCACACGTGGTTCTAGTGGTGATACTTCTATATCTCCTCCCTCTTATATACCGTTTTCTGTCTGCAGTTTTAGATCTTCACTAAGTCTACATACGGAAAAGAATTATAGGTTTCAAAATTCTGTTCAGAACGCTGTTACAAACGCTATGGTGATTCTCTAAAATGCCAGGCGCGCGCAGTGATGACAATAAACGAACTATGTTACATTTTAACATTCGTATGCGCGCTAAGGCGATGACCCAAAGAAGTGTGTAGATGTGACGACTTCGGAAGACAAAGCGAGTTGGTTTTTATACGATAGGTTCAAATGCAGAGTGTATATAAAAGATGCCGCTCTAGTCGCCCCGAGAGAACGTATTGAACGCTAAGTGGACAATGTAAGATTTTGTAAGGAAGCCATGATAACGCTTTAATAAGCTGTGTGAGCGCCATATGATACCAATTATGTACATTCGATATGTTTTGCGACAATCATGCATTTACGGATATTTTGAACGGCGTGCAAGCATCAAATGTCGATTGTATTGGCCGCCGGGTTTAATACCTGCCAGCATTGCAAGCACTAAGCATTTCGGCAGCTCTACCGCGTTTCTCTATTCTTATTCTAGCAGTAAAATAACAATTTTCTTTAAATAATTAATCATATTACAAATTCATTGATCACCGTCGCATGGGATATTCATTATTTAGAATAATAGCATTATTACTTGATTTCGCTGTTTACCAGAGCAAACGAATGTCAATCATGTTATGCTTAACGCTTTGGTTGGACATGCAATTGTGTTATTAGATGTTAACATGCGCAAGCCACGCTTCCACGTAATTTATTCAGACATATATGGAAGAAGTGAAACTCCAGAAACTTTATCAGGAGAAACAGTTTTCCGCATGTCTGATATTTAAGGTTTAAGGCCAATACATCACACGACAACACGATTTATTAGTTATTGCAAAGAATAGTAAAACTTCTTTTCAACATCCTTCCATAAAATTAATCAAATATTCGATCGAAGATTCCATCGTCCGATATTCAGTTCATGTGAACGAAATGTGAAAGTATATAATACTTTATTATAAACAAAGCACATGCAAACATATTATGATATAGTTCAAAAGAATGCATTATTATGCAGCATAGACTATTAAAGTTCTACCAAAGATTTACACGCACAAATGCTCTACAAGTACAAAATGTACTTATAGAGCTTCTTCCTATAATAGCATCAATATGACTCTCAAATTGTTGGCCTGGGGCGTAGTCCGAAGGCCATAGTAATGAAACAATTTTCTGAGCCCATCCAAATTGGCTGGCTGCCAAAATCCAAATTCCCAAAAGTCCGATTTACCACTTAATTCATAAGCAATAAAATCAGTTCTTTGCAGATTTCAATAACCCGCCTTGTAAATACAGAACATCACTATATAACATAAAAGTGTTGCTAAGCATTGGCTACGACATAGTTTTTATTGTTTGCATATTCATGCGAGAATTAGTTCCACACTCGACGGTCTAGGCCGAAAAGATACGAGTGTTTACGGAAACAGTAAGAATATTTTTTGGTGAGATATTTTTAAGACATTATATTTGGTATTGATAAACATATTTTAAAATATTGTTTTTTTATTTTGCGTTAACAAGACATTCCAGGAAAAAGAAAATGAAAAAACAACAACAATTATTCACGATCATTCTCGAAAATAGACGAAGTAACCGGATATGGTATTAACTGCGCAGATCGAGCGCGCAAATCGAGCGCGAAAAGTTCTACATTAGACAAATTACACAATTTGTACAGCGTTCTTTATCAGAGTAAGTGAATTTTCTTTTGTACAAATATTGTCTTTTCTAACAGTCTCTGAGCTTCTGCAATCCGTATAAATTCGGACAAAGGGAGAAATTCGGACTATACCTCTTCCCAAGCGCACTAAATCTAGCCCCAGGTCTTCAGCGCCTACAGCGCTTTGATTTTAAAGGTGTCATGTTGTTAACGGACCACATCTCCAACGTTCTTAGCTATATTTAAACTAACAACGATACATTACTGATTGTAGCATTATATTTTGGACATAAAAACAATATAACCTAGTAATTAAGTGTGATGTAAAACAAACTAATGGTCTAATATTCATTAGCATAACGTCGGGAAATGTTAAATTCTCGATTTCTTGTTTTTAAGGGTCCAATATTTCCAATTCTAATATGTATGCAGTTATTTTTATAGCACTAAATGGAAAAAACACCCGCCTCTTGCTGTTTACAAAAAAATTGCCAAAGACGTTCAAAAGTTGACTTCATACTATACATGAACGAGAAAAAACTTTTTATCACAATAGCAGTTGGAAATGATTAGAATTCATAAACATTGGTTAAGAGAGAAAATACTTCTACCATTAGATAGTGATTTATATTTTGATTAAGTGACCGATTGCATATTTTAATTGGGGTCACCGTCTTTGAACGGTCAATTGAAAGTATTGTGGTCCATTAACCAGTTTGATATCCATAATTGGAAATATTCGATTCGATTCTGTTATCAATATCAAACAAGCCAATAGATAAATTCGTCTTCGTGTGCAAGTTGCGATGCTTAACACTGCAATAACAGAACGTTACACAAATGTTGATTAAAATACTATGACGGATTGTTTTTTTTCAATAGCTTGAAACCCCAGTTTTGTGCATTTTTGCGTGTTGAAATCAGTAGAAGGACCCTGGTGTAAAGATCAGTTGTAGGGCCCTGGTGAAGGGATCAGTGGTAGGACCCTGGTGTAGAAATCAATGGTAGGGCCCTGGTGTAAAGATCAGTGGCAGGGCCCTGTTATAGGGATCAGTGGAAGGGCCCTGGTAATACGATCAGTGGTAGGGCCCTGGTGTAGGGATCAGTAGGAGGGCCCTGGTGTTGGGATCAGGTAGGGTCCTGGTGTAGGGATCCGTGGTAGGGCCCTGTGTATGGATCAGTGTTAATGCCCTGGTGTGGAAATCAATGGTAGGGCCCTGATGTAAAAATCAGTGGCAGGGCCCTGTTATTGGGATCAGTGGAAGGGCCCTGGTAATATGATCAGTGGTAGGGCCCTTGTGTACGTATCAGTAGGAGGGCCCTGGTGTAGGGATCAGTGCTAGGACCCTGGTGTAGAATCAGTGGTAGGGCCCTGGTGTAGGGATTAGTGGCAGGGCCCTGGTGTAAAGATCAGTGGTAGGGGGCTTGTGTAGGGATCAGTAGGAAGACCCTGGTGTGACGATCAGTGGTAGGGCCCTGGTGTAGGGATCAGTAGGATGGCCCTGGTGTAGGGATCAGTGGTAGGGCTCTGATGTAGGGAACAGTGGTGGTGCCCTTGTGTAGGGATCGGTAGAAGGGCCCTAGTGTAGGGAGCAGTGGTAGTGCCCTGGTGTAGTTATTTGTTCGCCTTTTCGTTTTGTTCTTTATCAACTGTATTTTTAATTGTAAATTACAGAAACACAGCATGAAAGAAATTACTACTGTTATATTTATCCATAATACAAACTGTTAAACATGTCATAGAATACATGTTGTGTGTGTGAGAGGTGTGTGCATGTGTGTGTGTGTGTGTGTGTGTGTATAATTGTGTGTGCTTTATGAACATATGTGAGAAAGGAAGTATACTTATCACAAGAGAAATGTTTAATTCTTCTTCTATGTTCTTATCTTTTTGAATTGTGTTATTTACTGTCATAAGTTATTTTTTCTTGTCTGTATATGTGTGCAAATTTATGTATGTGTTTTTTAATATGTGTGTACATGTGTGAGGTTAAGAGAGTTGGTACTTTATGAAAACGTAAACCTACTCATGTTTGTACATTTCTACTTTGTGTAATTGATGACTTCATAAGAGTGCATTAATAAATGAGAAAAAGACTCTTGCGTAGGGATCAGTGGTAGGAACCTGTTGTAGGGATCAGTGATAGAACCCGGGCGTAAAGAAAATCAGAAAGCTACTATCGAAGCTAGTTTCTGCACAAGTAATATTTCTGGGAATTCTCAATCCTGTATATATCGGAAACATCTATGTTATGTTCCAGAAAAATAAATTTAAAAAAAGCAACACTTTTAAATGCATTCATTCGGAATGTTAAAGCCATCGACTATCTATCAGTTCTCACGTTCTGTTATGCCAGATGCGCTAAAAATGTTTAACTCTGGTTGCACACAGATGGAGCAAATGCGTTTATGGCAGGTGTGATGAAAACTTAAACTGATGGCGTTGATTCGGATATGCAATCATCAGTGGCAATTTGAGTACTTAATCAATTAACTGATTAATGAACATCTAAACAGCTTAACACTAAATCTTGACATGTTTGATTTTGTATTGCATAGGAAATGTGATGTGAATTGAATATGACAAATCACGTTATTTTAAACTAAAGCTAGTAAATATTACAGATTGTACGACTAAAATATTGATCAGATGTTCTATTATATTGTCATGAATTTGCCGCCATAATTAATAATTATTTCTAATATATTGTGTTTGTATTTGAGTTAAAACACAGGAAACGTACCGTGACCCAGCACATTTTTCGCAAGAAGTGCAAATAACTTGTTTGGAGTATGTGCTTAAGGGGGGATGCATTTTACAACAAGAACGTGCATTCCCGTGAAAACTGACCACATTATTTTAATAATAAATCTGACATGATTTTATGAATATATCCTGAATTAATTTACATTTTACAAAATCCTTTTTTTCAATTGTTTTATAATTTTTAATTTACTTGGAACAAAATATAAGAAGAAAGCTATTTGCTAAGAACAGAATACTGAGAAAGCTTTATTTTCATATAATATCCGATTTATTAATTAGAATGCAAACGTTCATTTTTACACCAATATGCATATAAAAGTAATCTAATACACGAAGGAATGATTTAAACCACATCTTATCAACCTAATCATTAACCTAAGTAAATATTATTAACAAATTCCTCTGAATATACATGGTTACAATGTTCGGACACCAACTCGAGTATTTGCATAATTTATATTTGAGCCTCATCTACATCTGAAAGTCATAATTAATAAACACATGCAAAACCAACTTGAGCTTTTCCACAACATCAATCATCGACCTTCAAACGGCTTTTGAAAGCATGTGGCATGATGGTCTATAGCAGGTTCTGATAGGATTCAATATTTACGAAGGGCTGGTTCAAATCATCAAAGAACTATACGTAAATGCCAAAGGCGCATTTATATAGCGCTCTTTTCATACCCGAGATGTGTGTTCAAAGGCGCTTTACTATTTTTTCCTGATCACTGGGCCATAAGTCGTCCGTTAACATCTTGGCGCAGTATGCAGCCACGGTACATTGGCTTATTTCCCTCATAGGTACCCATTTATACACCCGTGTGGAGGGGAGCAAGTGTGGGATAAATTGCTTGCTCAAGGAAATTCCAGTGGTCAGGGCGGAATTCGAACCAAGGACCTCTCGATCCCTAACCCAGCGTCCTACCATTAGACCACTGCTCCCACTTCTGACTTCTTCACAACATCAGTGGGCGTTCCTCTTACTTGAAAAAATAATGCAGGAGACCCTTGGAGACCACCATACATCCATCTCATTCGGTTGCAGATCGATCTCTTACTTGAGATACGCTGATGACATCGACCTCATGGCACAAGCAGTGAATTCAAAGACCTCACTAACAGACTCAATAAAATGACCAGGAGCATACGGGACGGACGACAGCACGGAGAATTCGAACAGCTCGAACAACATCAATACAGACATCCCCATGAACAGCAAAAAGCTAAAAGACGTGACCAGCTTCAAGTACTTGGGAGCAACCCTGTTTAAGTATGGTACAATTACCGCTGAGGTCCGAAAGAAAATTGTCATGGCGACCGCAGCAATAGACAGACTGAGCAGGCTGCGGACAAGCACCTTCATCTGCTTACACGCCAAGCATGGGCTCTACACGTCTCTCGTAGTCTCTATTGTACTTCACGGCTGCGAAACTTGGACACTTCACTCGGACACAAAACGCATGATACAGACCTTTGAACACAAGCGTCTACGAAGATTGCTCACAAGACCAACGAGTACGTCAGAAACGTGATAGCCGCACATCATGGAGACCATAAAACGATTAAAGTTGGATTTGTTTTGATACGTCGCCAGGCACGACTATCTGTACAAGACTGCGCTCAAGGGTACGCTAAAAGGGGAGGGGGTCGCCGTCGAGGGTATCAAAAGAAAGCTAAATAAACAACTTAAAAGAGTGGACTTCTCTTACCATGGATAAGCTACTCTAAGCAGCCAACAATAGATATGAATGGTGAAAGACGTGTGTGCCATATGTCGGATCGGTAAAGCGAATGATAAATCCTCATGCATCATCGAACATGGGTGTCCTTAATAAAAAAACACAACAAATACAATGAAACAATGGTTTTAGGGATGCTGTCTGGACGCCAACACCACTGTTGGTTTACCCGTAGAATCAAACTGATATGGAGATTAAGTGCAGACCGTGTGCGTTCTATAAAGAAAACAAAATAATACGATTACATAATGTCGAGTCCAGCATGATAGATTCGTGCCCAAACACCAGTAAAACATCACCAATGGCAATGTTCGACCGAGGCTACAGATAGGGAAAAGATCAAAATAGAAATAGTTGTGGTATAGCATAGTTTAATAAAAAAGATAATCGTTTCTATGAATATTTCTGAATATTTTACAGTAGCATCATGCATAATATAGATAAAAGACAAATAGCTGTTGGTAAATCGAAAAAGCATGAAACACATACTGCCATATAATGCATCATATTAACAAGAATTTACTGGTATGGCACATTATATATGTATCAATATGATATATTATAAAATATTACAATCTGATTATGTCAAGTACATACATTCAGTTTACGATCTGTTATTACGTGATCATGATATATATACCCAGAAAAAAGGTCTTGTTTCAAATGTCCCAAGCATTAATTAAACAGATTAGTATTTAAAGAATTTTTTTCAAGAGTAACGAGATATTTATACACTTTATCCATAAATAAAAAAGCGAATATCTTATATGTTTGTGCAAACCTGGTCAAGTGAAATGCAAAACTAGAGGTAGAAGGTAAAGCCTTAACATTTGCGTTATGTTCCAACCATAGTGTAGTAAATGTATCAACATTTAGAATTGCATTAACTCATTGTAATTGGGTATCTACCCACATACTGAAAATGAAAGCAGAGAGATGGGGCAAGTCTGAAAAGATACCGTTTCAAATCAGAAAATGCAAACACTAAATTCATTTAAGGTTAAATATTTACATAAGCAATATAAATACTTATTTATGCAAGAACACAAACATGATCAAGTGCATGGACCAAATACAAACTAACAGTGAAAAATAATGTCTAAAATATATTCATTTTGGTTTTAAAAGCATCAAAATTGAGAGCTGGCTTAAATTATCAATAGTTTCCCTCCTTGTAGTTTCATTTATTTATCTACTTAATATAAACATACACAATACAATACGCGCATTCATAGTTGTTGTATTATTAAACATTTCTGAAATATAAATCTCTTGAGATCATTTCAAATGTGAATGTTGTTTCGTTGCATTTTACAGTGCAAATTATAAAACACTTTTCCAAAAAGTGTCACGTCAAGATTTTAACTGTGACCTTTTCAACAATAATCCATAAGATGTTGGCTTTTTTGTTATAAATGACTTTCTTTTTGTGATACACAATGCCAATGTTAATATTAATACTAACATGTCCATCTCTTTAATAAACTCAGTTCATTAAAGTTAGATCAATATCACCTATTTTTGTCAATGTTATACTTTACATTATAAATGTCTTCCTAGGCAGGATGACCGCGTGTCATCTGAAAAAGCTCAAACACAGCTCTCCGCTGTGGCATACCCTTCCCGGACAGTTTGGAAAAAGACCGACGAAAAGCAATGCACTTTAACACGTGTATGTAGGTAAACTTTATATAATCAACGTTTGATGATGACGTATGTTCTATGATTTTTGAACTTATATGAATCAAACGGTATCGACTGATAACATATAGCTTGTAGAATTATAATTTTTTAACACTGTCATACTAAACATTTATTCAATTATTTACGACTGGGATTCATGGTAACACCCGAAAATGGCAACTGCTATGATTACTGTTAAGACAATGCCTTTTTTAAAAATAGGAAAATGCATCAATGCAAACATACTTCAAAATATGTGTCTATTGTAGTAAATATTGGGAAATAAACAGACATAGGATTATGTGTGCTGTCATTTTTGAAATATTGACAGTGATTTTTCTTCCCTAATTGGGAAAAGTACCTGCTCTATACCAATTGGGAAAAATTAGCGCAAAAAACCCTGAAATTGGGGAAATTCGTGTCGTGAAATCTATCATTAGGGAATTATAGTTTTTTTAATTGCTTGGTATCAAAAGTAAAAATCAACCCAAATACTGATTTACATTCATTTTGGCTTCAAATGTTCAGTGTAAGTGCTCATGTTATTTGTTAACTTACAGATAATGCACTTTTTTGAACAAAATTGACAGAATGTGCATTCCTTTTGGAAAATTTTCAGACAGAAATTGGGAATTGTTTACCTTGTCTTACATTTGGAAAGTACCTTTTACGGGTACTAAATCTCTGATTTATGATTTTCAGGGATTTATGACCTTCACAAATGTTGTCACGTGTTATAATGGTCAAACACGATTCAGTGACCATTATTGATTTTGAGCCATAGATAATCTTGAAGACTGTGCACATTCCATGGTAAACAACATTCAAATATTATATTATCATAAAATAAACTTCTTACTAGACACTAGTTTAACAGTGCATGTTTAAAAGGTACGTTTAGTGAATGGATAAGATTTACCATGTTGTATTGTTTAGAAAGCACTGTGTTTTATCATGGTCTAACCATAATCATATCATTTAAAATCGTAATTAAAACAAACTTCTTTGTCACGCATCAACTTTGCCAAATTGCCAACCATTGTTTTATTGTGTGTAACCATGGCCAATTATTCCATAGACAAATTATACAGTCTGACCAGACTAAAATCACGATTAATCATGGTCAAAATCGACCTGTCTTAAAGTCGGATCGAACAACAAAACCAACCAAGATTTTACCACGTTCAAGCCTGTTCATTGTTCATTTAAAGTTTACATGCCATTGAGGATTTTTTGTGAATAAGAAATAAAGTCACAAACCAAGAATGACAATTCAATTCTTTGTGATTCGATTGTCGTACATTGAACCGTTGGCTGAAAATGCTTCTTATCACAGTTTAATGCTACTAAGACGAAAACAATAGTATTACAGACGTTATTGAGTAGTTGAGGCTCGCCATCATGCGGTCACCGTCGAGTTTGTAATCTCCCTACGTGTGGTTATCGCATAATGATGAACAACAACTAACCCCTAGGCAATTGCGGAACATCTATGATCGAGTAACTTTAATCAATGAACTGACTGCCGAAGAAAGCTTTTCCACACAAAGGTGTGTATACTGGATAATTAATTTTCTTTAAGCTCTTTTGACGCAGTTCTTATTCACTTGATGACCTGAATATATATTTCACACGATGGCAGATATTTAAAGCCTAGAACAGATAAAGCATGTCATTGGAACAAATTTCGCTGTGCATATGAGTATATCTGAAGAATATTACACCACGTCTTTTACTTAATTAGTCACGACGAAAAGCGTGCAGTAAATCACGTTGCATACTACGTGCTTGTATAACAATGTATACCGATTCTATTGACCTTATCAAAATACACGCATACACATACATGATTCTTGTTAGATACTGTGTGATTTATTAAGAGAATTTTGTAAACTGGTAAATTTGAGTCTAGAATTTGGTTTTACATTTTCAATATATGTTACTAGAGCCATTAGCGTAAATCAATATTAATGTAGACCTGGTTACATAAAATAACTATTGCTTTGTATCGAGTATCTATGAACTGAAATTTATGATTTTCTGAACATAATTGTGAACACTGTTACTTGTTATACTTAGACATGGTCGTAACATTAGTGTATTAGTCTGCAATATCAGTTGATAACTGACCGGATTGTTCTATTTATTCTCAACAAAGTCACTTTCTTAAAATAAAAAGTAAGCTGATTTGATAAGGATTTGGCAAACCAATCTAAATTTTAAAATTGTTCGTGAACAAATACCTGAGTATGGTTTTAGAATATCGTTTGTACAACATTTAATAATGCATGCCTGAATATGAAAGAAAATCTTTTTTATACTTAACTATCATATTTATATAGCGTAATAGCAATATTATCGAATCAAATATTTCCCTCATTCTTGCATTGCATTTATGTGATGTATCCCAGTAGAATATTCAATAATAAATTACACAATTGAAAAACGTTGTCAAAGACGCATCATGTTGGGTTATATGGATATACATATCTGTCTTTGCGATCGATAATGCGTACAAATGCAATAACTTATTTTTTCCCAAATAAAATGCAGGTATGTACAGTAATAAAAAACAACAACAACATTATACCACTCATCTGCTAAGTGTTAATAAAACCCAAGTGAAAACAACCTTAACACAAAATACTTTTCTCCATGAGTGCAGTTAGTGGGAAATCGCACGAGTTCTTTCAATTTAGTTTCCTGGACATATCTACAATTTACATAGAACATAGCCTCTTTTTTAATATAAAGAAGTCTCGTTAAAATAAAAGTATACGCCAAAGATATAGAAAGTGTTCCAATAATTCGAATACGAAGTTAAATCGTCTGATTTGTCACTTCCACTGACGACACTTTCCTCTGCCAAATCAAGTGTCTAACAAAACAGGTGAAAAACACATATAAACCCCCCATTTAAAAATCATTCTTGTTACAGTGACCAATGTCTCATCCAATGACATCGCTTCTTTGTGCGAATCATCCAATGAAATCGCTGCAGTGTCCAAACCAGCTGAGGAACACGAGCATGACGACGGAGACGACACAACAGAGAGTTGAGTTCGAGCTTTTCGTAGATGACACGCCGCTGTATTTCCTGTAAGTTAAGTATTAATGGAAAAAATAATATGATCAAAGACGTAGCACAAAGTTAGACGAAATAAAAGAAAATGTAAATTATTAATAATTTAAGTGTAAATATTATTATTGTAAACATTTTTTTTACCGTGGACATTTAATTTACACAGGTTACTTGTTAGAACATCAGGATCATTTCATTATATATAAAAAAAACATATCAAGAGGTATGTTGTGAATTGAATATTTGTTCATGACAGAAAATAAAACTAGTTTACTTATCATTCACACACAAGTGATGTATATTTCGCAAAATGTATTTCCATTATAATAAAATTGTCCTGAGCTCGCTCCAAGACACAGGGCGGTTTATATTTTGCGGAACGGGGCATTTAAGAAACATAATGAAACCACCATTGCTCAATAATTGAATGTCTTCGAACGTTGTTTACTATTGCTAGAGTATTACACATTCTGACATATAACATCAGATCTTATGTGTTTAGTTGTAACATGAAAACATCTAAAACAGTACTACAAACACATTAGACTAAATGGTTTTGACATTGACGATTGAGTGGTGTTTAAATATTTAGAATATGTTTTTGATAATAAAATACATAGCTTTCATTATTCTACTCAAATTGACGTTGTTGGTTTTTGACATATCTTTAACTAATAGAAAATAAGATTGAGCGTAAATTGTTGTAGATTTTATTGTTCTGCCTTTACCAATAAACATGACTTTGATAAATTTTACACCTTAAACAACATTTAAATAAGCAACATGTTTCAGATTTTTTTTTTCATATACACTTAGCGCATTTGATAATTTTACCCTTATATTTCAACTTTGAGTAAAGCAATCGCTGACAGTACTGTGACCATTAAATGTAATATTATTAGCAAATTGTTTTTATCTTGAGGCATTATTCTATTTGTACTTGTACTCACCACAAATCAATACTTAAATAAAACTGTCAAAATTACTATGCAATAACATATTTCCATTGTATAGGTTAACCTGTAACATATACCGGTACCTTTATTGAATATATTCATGTGCATTAAACTATACACAATATATTCCATTAAATAATTAATTCTTTAAACATGCACCTATCAAGACAGGTAAAAGCAAAAACAATGATTTACCTCTGATCAAACTGCCTTCCTTTGTCGTTATAGAAATGCACATCCGGTACGCTAGTTCTCGAATTGCAACCCCGAGACCCTTTGCGCTCTCCTGGGAAGGAAGCCGCCGTTGTAGCTGAACACACGCTCATATCTCTTCTTTACTTATATAATATTACTATGAAAGAACAGTTAAACAGTTCAAAACAATTATAATTATTATGCCGGATTTAATTTAATGAAATATTCAAGCACATGTAAAACGTTTCTTCGTCGCGATGTGACAATACAACGCTTATCTATTTCAGACCATCTATTAAATAGGCGCGTTTGAAGACAGGTCTGTATTCCGATGCTCGTTAAAAGTCGAGTACACAAATGAATTGGTTAACGAATTACTTTCCAGCAATTTGCGTATTGAGAGAGAGAGAGAGAGAAAATTGCAGTATCGGAAATACCACAATACCAGCCGGTTTTTGCTCATCTGGAAGCATTAGTATTTTAGATATCAGTGTAATAAGTGTGGCAAGACAGATACGACACAAGTCTATGTTGTTTTGCAAATTCTACTTTTCAAAATAACGTAGTATATTTCTAAGAGAAAAATAAATAAACTCTTTCTTTATGCCAAAGTTTAATACGGCACAATATACAAAATGGCATATGAATACTATATCAATAAAGCCAAAGTCTCCAGCATGTAATGCAAAAAAAAAAGGTTCAACAACGTTTGATTTCTTCCAAAGTCTTAACGCAGTTGTATTAACTATGCATGGAATGACTCTTTTATAGTTCCTTAAAGTTCCTTTGCCCATTTAGCAGATTAAACATAATGTTTCTTGTGTATCGTAGACAATCGATATGTTAATCACTCTTTTTTTAACTGATTCATTTTTTGCCGATGCTTATAAAGATCTACGAACAAAATATTGTATTCGATCAAACTGGTCGAATTTATTAAAATTTAAAAGCATACTCCCTTGTCAAAATTATAAAGTCATTAACAATTTTGCCAGATTCATAACCAATGTCATGAAAACACCGCGAAGAAAAATTAAAAGCATTTGCTTTAAATAAATAGTGTATGCAACACTAAATATAGTGTCTATATATTACTTGTTTACTCTTGTTTGTGTAGTTTATATGCCCCGTCTGTTCATAATGATGGAACACTTATATTGTAGTTTGTGTTTATTTGCATGATTGGATTCGTATTGTTCCGATGCACTTTGACTATACTTTGTTTACTTGTATTCGAATAGTCAAAGGCGTTTTGCCGATATTCCAATAAAAAACTTGAACTTGAAACTATAAGAATATGAAAATTTGCCTTTAACTTACAAGTGACACAATCTTAATACATCGGTTGGGTACTTAAACCGTAATGCTGTAAAAATAAATGATAATGAATAATTACAGGTCTTATACCTCAAAATTGTCAATGTTAAGCATAACGGTAGGTGTATAATTGTTGCACATACAATAATGAATAATGTGATCAATTAGTATTATTATCACAATAGTACTAATATTAGAATAAACATAGCGAAGTGCTAAATGGTGGCGCGTGGTATATTTCACTTTGTATAGACTTCACTATGACATTGCATTTTTATAAGCAGTTTTCATAAATCTATCACATCAATTACCACACATCTCACGCGTTTATTTTCATGTGGGAGTTTCTTTATTCGGTTATCATAGAGTTGCAACAATGACATGTGTTTACACTTCCATACGGTAATACCATGGTTGATTCACATTTAGATTCGTTTGTGGTCCGCTCGTTAGCATTTTTCTCAGAGAAATCATTATATGCATTAAATTATAAATATGACCTTTTGACAAATATAGGTACACTAATTAAAGACCGGTGCAATACGGAGCATTGAGTCAAAATGGAATTTTTAAAACATTAATAAGAAACGTGTTTTAAAATAAAAATATGTTTGCACCGTAAATTTTTCGTTATGTTCACAATCATTGCGTCGAAGATTAAGGCTTCACTTTCATTTGCTATGTGCTTATTCCGAAAATAATTGCTGCGACATATGCATATAAAAATTGTAAAGCAGGCAAATTACAGTAATCATATGTGGTTACAGTTAAGCCGTAAATAATATAATGTTTTAAAGTTAATTTAATCAATAAACGAGCAAGACTGACGTGTTTATACCAATACTTTAACATACTGGCACATCCAAAAACAAAAGCAGTTAATACAAAATCCTTTGCCTTTCGCCAGTTGTTTACACTTATATACAACGTTTAATATGCCAAATCCATTATCCTCTATGAGCTGTTGATTTCCATATACAGCCTTCAATTGATGCAAATAAGCAAACAATCGAAGTTGCACCATGTATTAAATTTATCGTGTGTGAGTAACGATAATTTGATAAGTAATGTGAGGTGAGGGCCTATAAATTTATTCAAAAACTACAAGAGGAGAAAACCGAAATCAAAATGCCCGAATCAACCAAAGTAAAAGAAACATCACAAAGGGGTTATTAGAAGAGTGTTAAATTCATATTTGTTTCACATATGTACTCTGCGAACATCTTTAAAGAACATGCCAAAATTACAAATGTAAATTTCTTTTGTCGTAAGGCATTTATGACGTTATGCAAAAAAAGAAGAAGTTACACGATTTATTTTGTTCATAATGCTGTAACCTCGACTTGTTTTGAATGATATTCTTATTTCATTTTTAAATACTTGGACATCTAATCATTAAAAAAATACTTTGTTAGTGACATTTCATTGACAATATGCATATTGAAATCGATTTGCATAATTAAAAGTTATGTGCTTTTTTCATGCACTTCTAAAAAGTATTCATCCATCAAGCGTATAGTTATAGTTGGAGGGCAATACACAAAAGCGAGTACAATTTTGATTGCGGTTTTTTTTTTATAAAGACACAAATATTTTGCAATGAAGACATTCAATATTTGATTTTATGAAACGAAAAACATAATGTATTTTGTTTCAATACCACGTTTGAATATACAAAATGTATACAAATACAGTTTTCTTATTCGCGTTTTATTAAGCGTGTCCGATCTTAAGTCAACGTGTTCGCTCGGCAAGGTTTGCGACCCTTGGTTTGCTTCTTGTACTATGCACCCATGCGAAGATTGGACGTAGAATCAGTGCAATGATAAATCATTACACACAAGTTAGAGTTGTGGTCGGGCTGACATTTGACCTCAAATACGAATATTCTCTTAAGCTCTCTACTAGCATTTGGTAATCTAGCAATCGGCAACCTGAGATTTAAACATGAACACATGAAAGCAGTTTATGCAGATGTATGTTAATGTGATAAATACATCATTATAAATATACCATTTAAATTTACTGTTAACTTGAACATATTCTAGATTTAGCAAGAACAGAGAAAAGCTTTTCAAACATCGCAATAGTATAAAATGTATTTTTATTCGAAAATACCATTAATCATTTCAAGGCAATTAACTTTGTTTGCTTTATGATAAAACAACAACAATATGTTCATTTCTAATTAACCATACACAGTTTAAAGTCTATCACGAGCCTGTGAAATCAATTAGTTATGAGAGAAACGGCCTTTTAATGAACTGTAAATCAGAATCATTCGCCAGAATACTCGAGGTTATCCAAAGGTTTCGTGCCTTTGGCTCTCAGATATTGCTTATCTGAATTGAATTTAAATGTTGGAAAATTGATAAATGAACACATTCTCCAAAATATTTTCACATTTTCTAATATAACAATCCTTACAAATTATCGACAAAACGTAGATTACGAATATAGTTAAATATGTAGTAGTTTATTCTAATACATAGCGGAGAAGACAGAATTATACAGGAGTTGCTTTTAAATGTTAGTGCAAGAAGTTTAAAAACAGGTATGATCATAAATATCTTCTTGCTTAAACAAGTTTTAATAATTTTTTATACTTAAGTAGATTGATGACTTTATTTAACAATAATTCAACAATTTAAACGGCGACTATCTATTCAATTTAATGTTTCTAACTACACTATATTCGATGTAAAATCTTTTTAAAAAACGTTCAAAATGTATTTGTCCCGAAATCAAATTTGAAAGCATTTCCATCTTGAAACGCAATTATAATTTCGTATACAAATGGCAAGTGGTTTATTTTTCAAACTTATGTCGACTAAAGAATCCCTAAAATGTCATGACATGGTCAACGTATTCAATAAATATGTTACATGAATATAATTTGAAAATTGAACAATTGCATGCTGTTGTTCACCTTATTGAAACAAACAAAATTTAATTTCTTTAAAATTTCTAAGATATTTATACAGCACATGCAGGTTTCCATTTTGTTTTACCAATTACCTGTAAACGACTCGAACAAAAATACAGCAACAAGAACTGTAAATCGCTTTCGTTGATAAATTGTTTCTTTTTATCTTGGCAGACACACACAACTGACGTTCAGTTTATGATATATAGATTTATATTACAAAAAATGAATAGGGAATATTCCGAAAAAAATAGATACAAACAGTTGAAATCAATATTATTGACATAGTCAAGTGTATAATCCTAGCATGTTTGGATAAGTGTTATGACGGGCACTACCAACTCATCATTTTAATTTTTCCATGCACATGTATTTATATTAAAAAATGCATGTATTCAGAATAAACGAAATATATTCAGCTATACACGTATCGTCAACTTTGTATTCCTGTTTAAAAAAACAACTTGTTAAGTTCCCATTTGTCAACACATATTTACTTATCGTATTATTATATCGGAATAACTCTTTAAATTCAGCTATACACGTATCGTCAACTTTGTATTCCTGTTTAAAAAAAACCTGATTAAAAATATGTTAAGTTCCCATTTGTCAACACATATTTACTTATCGTATTATTATATCGGAATAACTCTTTAAATTAGTATATATAAATATTATGATGACGTGCTTATTGATGATGCGTGGTTAGTGCTGAACCATTTAACACACAAAAAGTGCTAAATGGAGCATTATCAGTTATTAGAGCTACATAACATGCGCAAACACGTGTTTTACCGAACGCGAGACTTGACGTTTTCTAAATTTGATGAAAACGTTTATTATTTCTTGATTGACATATATTGCCATAAACAAGGGTGCGCATATATGTGAGGATAATCAATTATGGTAAAATCAGTACCATATTTTAAACACGGATTAGAAACCTGAGAAGAGTCTAGCTAATCGTCCACGTTTTTGTGCCGACGAATTTAACTTCCATGTTATCAACATTTACCATACGTTTTTAAAATTATCCTTAGATTTTCTTCGTTGCATGGAATATACATAAAGGATGAGTAACGCATTACATTTTGTTGCTAAGGAACTCTAGCGTGTAAACAAGCACATACAAGAACCACGACCGTTTATCACGGGCGCGAGCTCTTTTTTGCGATGCATTAATGAATGAGCCAATGCTACCTCCGAGATGGCGCTAAGGACCGGATGTTTTGAAAATTCACGGATAATTCTACAGAGTGCGTAAGTTTTATATTGTTTTTCAAAATATTACGGATTATTTTAAAAATAGGGCGATGTAGTGCGATTTCAGGTAGACTAATCCATCCACACATGTACAGAAGAACAAAATTACAACCTATTAGCAAACGTGAGGACTTTATGAGTTGTGTCAAAGTGGCGTGTTTGAAGGCATATCGATTTTGTTTCATTTGTCATGAGCAAATTTCTATCCAATGAAAACGCCAACGGCATCAAACCATTGATTTGAACATATACAAGTTGTTGGCCACTAGTCTCTGTAATAAATAATTTTGAACGTTGCCAAAAGAGATGGAGCCAATACCAATGAGTTGGCGCTAATGACAGGAGGTGGCGCAATATGCTATAAAAATGTAAAGTACCTCGAGTATAATAAAACAGTTAAACGGTTAAAGAAAGAGCTATCCTAATTATTTTTTGCGATGCATTAATGAATGAGCCAATGCTACCTACAAGGTGGCGCTAAGAACCGGATGTTTTGAAAATTCACGGATAATACTACATAGTGCGAAAGTTTTATATGGTTTTTCAACATATTACGCATTATTTAAAAAAAGGGCGATGAAGTGCGATTTCAGGAAGATTAATCCATCCACACATGTACAGAAGAACAAAATTACAACCCATTAGTTAACGTGAGGACTTTATGAGTTGTGTCAAAGTGGCGTGTTTGAATGCATATCGATTTTGTTTCCTTTGTCACAAGCTAATTTCTATACAATGAAAACGCCAACGGCATCAAACCATTGATTTGAACATATACAAGTTGTTAACCACTAGTCTCTGTAATAAATAAGTTTGTACGTTGCCAAAAAAGATGGAGCCAATACCAATGAGTTGGCGCTAATGACAGGAGGTGGCGCAAATGCATATTTTCAGCTTTTTAAATTGTCGTTACCGACTGTGCGTTTTTTGTGCGGTGTTCCAAGTTGAACGATCTTTTTCGTCTTAATTGGATGATAGTGAAATATAATCGAACAAGTAAAGTTTACATAATTATGAAGAAACATAACTGTGTTGCAAAACGATTTAGATGATTTCGGTCTTTGAATATGCTATAAAAATGTAAAGTACTTCGAGTATAATAAAACAGGTAAACGGTTTAAGAAAGAGCTATCCTAATTATTTTTTGCGATGCATTAATGAATGAGCCAATGCTACCTACAAGGTGGCGGTAAGGACCGGATGTTTTGAAAATTCACGGATAATTCTATAGAGTGCGTAAGTTTTATATTGTTTTTCAACATATTACGCATTATTTAAAAAAAAGGGCGATGTAGTGCGATTTCAGGTAGATTAATCCATCCACACATGTACAGAAGAACAAAATTACAACCCATTAGCAAACGTGAGGACTTTATGAGTTGTGTCATAGTGGCGTGTTTGAATGCATATCGATTTTGTTTCCTTTGTCACGAGCTAATTTCTATCCAATGAAAACGCCAACGGCATCGAACCATTGATTTGAACATATACAAGTTGTTGGCCACTAGTCGCTGTAATAGATAATTTTTACGTTGCCAAAAGAGATGGAGCCAATACCAATGAGGTGGCGCTAATAACAGGAGGTGGCGCAAATGCACAAATTAACTTTTTTAAATTGTCGTTACCGGCCGTACTTATTATGTGTGGTGTTCCAGGTTGAACGATATTTTTTGTCTTAATTGGATGATAGTGAAATATAATCGAACAAGTAAAGTTTACATAATTATGAAGAAACATAATTGTGTTGCAAAAACATTTAGATGATTTCGGTCTTTGAATAAGCTATAAAAATGTTAAGTACCTTGAGTATAATAAAACAGGTAAACGGTTAAAGAAAGAGCTATCCTAATTATTTTGCAGAAGTAATTGGGGAAAAACGATATACTTAAGCCTTATTAAGATTCCTTTAGCTGTGTCGTTTTGTGAAAGAGGCATTTGTATAATGGGACACAGCTCATCGTTTCAAGCAGAAGTAACATTTTTTGAATATTTCGTGAATAATTTTACAGTATAAACACATTTGTTGTCGATGAAATATTTTGAGAATGGTGAGAATTGTGTTATTGTATTTATTTAGTGTTACATATTTAAATTATATTCAGGTTGCCGACATCTTATTGAGTTATTTTATATATATATATATTTACATCTTTTTTATAGAATGTGTATATGTTTTTGTACAGATTAAGTACGGTTTACATTTACACGTTGAAATTTGAAAAGAAATACGAAAAAGAACATAATTAATCAAATGTAAGTCATATGCTGATTCATATGTCGTGCATTGGTGCCACCTCTTGCCCTAAGCGCCACCTCATTGGCATTAGCTCCATCTTTTTTGGAAAAATACAAAATTATGTATTAAATCCGCAAGATGCCAATGCGTTTGTGCATGTAGCATCTGGTATATGTTGAGCGCAATCGTTTGATGACATTAGTGTATCAATCTGGTGGACATTTTCTCGTCACACAGGCATAAAACATCAGTTTGCTTTCAAAAAGAATGTTTCATTACATTTTTGGATGAATTAAACTTCATTTAATCGCACTACATTGCCCGATTTTAAAAATAATGTGAAACCTGTTGAAACAAGAGTTGTCTCCATCGGAAGACATATGCCCCCGAAAAACGCTTTTTTCGAAACCTAAACGCGGACCCTTAGTGTTAGTTCAATGTCATAGTGTTCAACATTTTTGTGCGTATGGAAAGGCATTGTCCCTTACGCATGCATACCAAATATGAAGGTTACATCTGAAGCGAACATTATTAATCAAATGTGAGTCATATGCTGATTCATATGTCGTGCATTGGTGCCACCTCTTTTCCTAAGCGCCACCTCATTGGCATTAGCCTAATCTTCTTTGGAAAAATACAAAATTATGTATTAAATCCGCAAGAGGCCAATGTGTTTGTGCATGTTATCAAACTAATGTCATCAAACACTAATGTCATCAAACGATTGCGCCCAACATATACTAGATGCTACATGCACAAACACATTGGCCTCTTGCGGATTTAATACATTTTTTTCCAAAAGAGATGGAGCTAATGCCAATTAGGTGGCGCTTAGGGCAAGAGGTGGCACCTATGCACGACATATGAATCAGCATATATGACTTACATTTGATTAATTATGTTCCTTTTTTCCTTGTTCATTTTTCGAAAACTCAACGCAAAGGTGTTACAGAAGGACAGACAGACGGACAGTGCGATCACTATATGCCCCCTTTCGGGTGCATAAAAACATATTTAAGCTATTTACTCTGCTGCATTACCCTTGAAATTTCAAAATATGCGGTCCTAAGCGCCACCTCAGAAGTAGCATTGGCTTATTTATCAACGCATCGCAAGAAAGAGGTGAGTATGAAATTGCGTTGCATGTTTTTGTATCGCCTATGAGAGCACGTTTGTGTGTGCAGCATTATATTGTATTAATTATTTCTGAGCATTTTTTTAATGATTTATTTTGACCTTCTTCTCGAGTGGCGTTCGCCATCATTCAACACGAAGGTTATATTAAATCACCGGGAACAAACGAAGTACAATATCGCAACAGTTCGTCTTATTTACATGTAATCAAATGCGTGTTGTGTGCCTGCTTCACAATGAATTGATATTGATGAATGCTGATTTCCGTATAAATGGTGTGTTGTGTTGTGTGCATTATCATATGTTATACAGCAAGTCGGTTAATTATCTACTATCTGTCAAGTTATATTATTCTTATATCATATAAGCATGCATTTAGCAATAACAAATACTTTATGTGGTATGAAGAGTTAAAGGGAACATTTTCACAGATTTTAGCATATATTCAAGTTTTTCATTAAATGCTTTAAATTGATTAATGTAAACATTGATACTTAATAGCTCCAGTTAAAAACCAGACGAACATTCAAAAACGAAAAAAGATCATAAAACTGGGCTCGAACCTCTTTCCATTGGAGTAAAATTCTATCACGTATACCCCTCTGCCATCCGTGCTCATACAGCATGTGGTGTATTTTATACTTTATATAAGCAATCCTCTTAGTATCCCAAAATGCAACGAACACATAGACATATGAACACAAATAATTAAGCGACTCTTTAACATAACACTTTATATTTATCAGAAGCCATGATCTTGAACACAAACTCCATACTTTTAAGTGATATATTTGTAACAAAATTTAAGCCCGAACTAGTGGAAAGCAATTAGAATAAGGATATCAAAACGCCCGATTGAGGGGCATTTTCTGGTTACCTTTAAGAGATCCAATCGGAGCTTAGACTACCTTAGCTTGGTAGTAAACGAGAAACTCACTATAAAAATGTATTAAACTCTTCGACAATTTCAGAATGTCAACTATTGGATGAAATAAGCATAACACTTTTGGACATTTCTTACCATTCAGAAAAATCACATTAGTTATTTGTATAGGTCTTAATCAGATCTGAAATAAAACCCAGTTAGCGAACTCACGGAGTCCACTTAACAACACAAGACCGATAATCAAACTTATGTATTTTAATGTGCTTATGTTAACCAAACACAAAACAGAAATATACAGCTTTAAATGCTTGCAGTTTCTCTACAGTTACTTGACACGCGTGATTTTATACCTAAAGGACGGTGGTGACCTCAACTTTAACCACAAAACGTTCAGAGTCGCATTAAACAAAGGGCATAAAGATACCGTACTGAATAAAACAAAAAATAAAATACCAGAAACTCAATCGGGAGATATATTTGTGTTCTTCTCCTATATCTATATAACAAAATACTAGCTATAAACTTAAAATGATGAAGTTGTTTCTAACCTACTGATTATACGGGGTCGTTAAATGTTTTATATTTAGACAAATCTACTAATTTTTATCTTTATTTATGAACATATGATCGGGCAATCATGCCAAAAGAAAATGATCATGTGCATTACAATATTTGCCTGATATACATGTTTATGTGCATAACAATATTTGCCTGATGTACATGTTTATGTGCATAACAATATTTGCCTGATATACACAATAGTATGTGCATAACACTATTTGCCTGATATACATGTTTATGTTCATTACAATATTTGTCTGATATACATGTTTATGTGCATTACAATTTTTGCCTGATATACATGTTTATGTGCATTACAATTTTTTCCTGATATACATGTTTATGTGCATTACAATTTTCGCCTGATATACATTCAATTTGTTTTATGCTACGGTGACGTTATAACGCATGTAAAAACTACTGTTCCCGATGAATTGCAATGCCTTCTGTTTTCTTGATCTATCGAACAATTAATTCACATGGTTTTCATATTTTAAGGCATTGAAGTATGAACATTCTTGGCGCATCTGCGTTATTACAACGTGTGAATTGATAGACATTCGGCGTTGTGCGCGTTCCGACTGATATCCTTTTATGTTACTGTTATTCTTTGAAATACACACACAAGCGAGTAATGGGTGATGCGTGTTATCCAAGTGAAATACTTTCCCATGAAATTTCCCACATTCTGCTCAAACATTGCTATAAAAACTGTGTTTTCATTTCATAATATCATCATTTGCAAGACAATATATATAACTATGAGATCGTTCCAAATCAGATATTGGATCATCTCAGGAAAAGATAATCGATGTATTATTTGAAAGGGTATTAACGTTATAAGGTATTAAAGTTATGTTACAGTAGACAAGATTATCCAGTAAAATACCTTTAAGCTTATACGATCAATACTATACAAATAAATAAAGGAAAGTTGTTCTTGTTGTATTAATGGCGTATGTTTTCAATCGAATACTTTTGCTGAACGAACATTAATTTCGATGAACTGAACAGTGTTTTCATCTATATATTGATATGAGTATTATACACTTGTTACAATCTAACATTTCTCATGTTATGTATCTTTTTTAGAATATTAAAGTGAAGATAAGCGTGTAATGCTTAAGTCGACTCATATTATATCTGCTATGTAAATAAGTGTTCAATGCGATTCATTCCAACGCATAAATACATGGCCACAATTATGCGTAAAAATTCGCCGACGTTCCCCAATATTTGTACGATGGAGTGGAATATATAAAAGATATATTTAACCTGGCCCTCGTGATTATTCCGTGTATAAAAACTAACAAGCAGACACTGTTTAATAATATTTTTGTATGGATTAATGAGTGTGTTTAGGGGTATACAACTTAGAAATATGCGTTAACAACAACTCTGCTTCATATGATAATGATTATTGTTCGTATACGATACTTCTTGCCAGATTTACATCATTGAGACAAAAAATTAATATGAGATATTTTCTACCTGCGTCGCTATCTTATACATAGTAAAACAATTACAATTCAATTATTGTATACAAATTTAATTTATACTTTAAATTTATATACATAAAAAACAACAGTGAACTAAATGTAAACAGGTATTAAAAATAAAGTGTCGAACTCGTGCCATTCGGTTACGAAACATATACTGGTCCACCGCACCATAGCAGTGCGAGGTTTCTGATATACATCTGTCTAGCGTTATCGACAAGACGGTCACAATGTCTTTATCATCTTCTCATTTTTCGTTTTCATTCAGAAACAATGACGAATCATGGGTGAACATTAACCCATTTATGCCTGGTGTCTAGAAAAAAGGCCTTGATGCGGCGTCTCATCTGGGTCTGCGCTGTTTGCGTGAAGGAATTTTTGTAAGAAATATTCTAAATATAGAAATAAATATACTAGACATCCCTTATTTTGGAATTAAGTATAAGAAATACTGCAGATAAACACTACTCATCGAAGCAATGATGAAGAATTTGCATGACTATGTTATCGACCGTTTTTTGTTAGCCGAGGGTCCATGTATTGTCCATGATGTGTGCTCGTTTTCTATTTTGATAATATAACACATTAACAAATATGAAACGCCAAGGAACACAAACGAACAAGGATGAAAAGCCAAAGAACAAACACGTTACACATTTTATGTTTGCATTGTCAAGACAAACATTTTTTCCTTCAAATAATTGTATTTGTGGTACTCCATATGCGTCCATTCGATACTTTGTTTCCGGGCGATATTCAATGAACACTACTCAAATTGATAAAACTTAATATGGAAAGTTTAAACGCATTTTACTAAATTTGATAATATTCCGATCTTACGCTTTTTGCCATGCATTTTCTTCAATTTTACGTCATCCACACAGTCTGGTCAGTAGTTACCTTATCCGCTAATGAGAACACGAAATTTTGCGTGACTTTATAATAGTAGCGAAGAGCCTTACCAGACTTGCGCAATTGCACAGACTGGGCTCGAGATACGCTGGTCACAAGTGACATAGACCCCATTTTCGCATGACGCAGGGCATTTTATAACATTGTTTCGGTTAATGAAACAAATTATATCAAACATTTGGTGTGCAACGTCATAAGCCAGATTCTTTGGCCAAAGGTGAGTATTAGCGTTTATTTGTTCAAACGCGCCATAGATTTAAACATTTCCAACCCAAGTAATGACAATCCGTGCGTTTCTGAGTGTATATCGTATCAACGAAGATGTATTCAGAAAGTGTGATAGCCTGTGCCCGTATGCATCAGTCGCAATATGAATAAGGCTCAGCATGTCAGCTTGTCTCAATATGAACAAGGCTATAGCTTATAAGGTTAAGCTTACGTGATGAGGTCAACGCCACTTCGGCTAGCAACCATATGCATATTTTACGGTGATGCAAGAGGTTAACCGGTTAACCTACCGAAACGACCCGTTAACCGGTTACATTTTCGAGAAAAAGTTAACCTTCAAAAAATATTTGATTATGTTTTTTTTTTCGTGGAATAATTCGTACGATTTAACTTTTTCGCGTTACATACTGCCAACTTGCTCTGGCGATTAGTCAGAACAACATGCCGCACCATCGACGGTAATAAATAACGTGCCAACAATCAAAGTAATAAAGCAATTAATAAATACTTTTGTGATAACAAATAAGGGGTATGTTTTGATTACTGACACTATTGTGTTTATTTTGACCCGCTAAAATTAAATTTGCGAACTGCGGTGGGTGGGAGCTATGTAACAACCCGTTTTGCAATAAACCCGTTTTTATATAAATTTATTGCAAAACGGGTTGGATTGTCTCTTTGCAATTTGATTTTTTTAACAACAACCCGTTTTGCAATAAATTTATTGCAAAACGGGTTGGAGTGTCTTATTAATTCAAATGGATTGGAAGATTTAAAAGGGAGTTTCAAGTGTTGTATTTAAATAAAATTGTTATAAAAATAGACAAAACTGCGAGTTAAGACTTAAACTGCATGGAAGATGATGCACTTCGAGATTTAATACCAATTGTTTCATATTGTTTTGTAACGGTATAACGGAGGTTTTAAAGTCGTCTCAAACGTAAATATGATAAAACAAGGCTGAATGTTTATATGAAGTGATGTTCACCAATTTGGGAAGTAAGTGAAGAATACAAAGAAGTGCATACTTTTATTACAAAACGGGTTGCAGTGTTTTATTCAAAAGAGCCTTTTTTATAACAACCCGTTGTGCACTAAACTCTTTTTGCATAAACTCAAACACACATGAACTTATTGATTCAAATTGATTTGAAAAGACTGAAAACGCTGAAAAGAAAGATTCAAATGTCGTATATATGGAGTTTGTATACATATAATAAGAGAGAGGTGACCATTCGACCAAAACTTAACATACTTTGAAAGTGACCAATTTCATGAGTAAATGCGATACACAAGCACAAAATGTTTATAAATAGTGATCTTAACACTTTCATGATTTAGCGAATTTAACACAGAAATACAATAATGTTATTGCAAAACGGGTTGCAGTGTCTTATTGCGAAGTTAAAACAAAAGAAATAAAAGCCCGTTTCACAATAATAATACGATAAAACAACACATTATGTATATAGAAAGTTTATCAACCAGTTTGGAGCGTAAGTCAAGATTGTGTGTAACAAACCGTTTCGCAATAAAATTATCACATATATAAGTTAATTGTTTCAAATTGATTTGAAGCGGTATAAAGGAAGTTTCAAATGTAGTCTAGAAGGAAAATATGATAAAGCAACAAATGATGTTTATATGAAGTGATTTTCACCAACTTAGAAATTAAGTTAAGAAACCCAAAAAGTGCGCAATTTTATTGCAAAACGGGTTAGAGTGTCTTACTGCAATTTGTTAATTTTAATATTAACCCGTTTTGGAATAAACCCGTTTTGCATTAAAAGCATCACACATGTTCTATATGATTCGCATTGATAGAAAACTGTGAAAATAAAGTCTAAAAAACTGTTGTATTTCTGGATTTTCTTTTTCAAAATAACATATAAGTATAAGTGCAGACAAACAAAAACGACATCGGAAGTTATCGATTCGATAAATATGATGAAACATTACAAAAGTGTATGGAAAGTGATTACAACCAAGTTCGTACTGAAGTAAAGAAAACCCAGAAGTGCACTTATTTTCTTGCAAAACGGGTTGCGGTGTCTTATTGCAATTTGATATTTGTATACAACCCGGTTTGCAATAGACCCGCTTTGCAATAATTTTATTGCAAAACGGGTTCACTTGGTGAGTCGTATTGCAATTTGAAAACTTTCCAATCACCCGTTTTGCAACAATCCGTTCATCACTAAAATCATTACACACGTTTAAATAAATTCAAAGGGATTGGAAACATTAAAATTAGTTTCACGTGTCGTATTTCAATAATATTATTTATTATATCAAACAATAGACAAAACTGTGAGCTTTGACTAAACAGTTAAAGGCATGGAAGGCGGTGAAATTACGAGACTTAATGCGATTCAATAACACATAATATGTATTAAAAGTGATCACGCAGAAATGCAATAATGTATTGATTAACTTGTAAAAAGTGTCTTATTCAATGTCAATGTTGTGTAACAACCGTTTCGCAATAAAACCATCACATATATACTAATGGATTCACATTTATTTGAAACATTATAATTTGAAACGGTATAAAGGAAGTTTCAACTGTCGTTTACAAGAAAAATATGATAAAACAAACAGAATGTTTATATAAATTTAATATTACCAGTTTGGGAACTACTAAAGAAAACCTGGAAATGCTATAATTTTATTTCAAACCGGGTTGCAGGTTATAACAACCTGTTTGCAATAAACATCTCAAACATTTACTTATTGATTCCAATTGATTGGAAACGCTGACAAGAAGTTTCTAATGTCGTTTGTAAAAAGTTTGTATATAATAAGAAAGAGTTGTAAGATTCGGCCAAAAATTTATAAATACAGAATGTGACCAAGTTCATGAGTCAATGTGATAAAACATGTACATAATGTCTATATATAAAGTGATCTCAACCAATGTCATACTTCAGCGGAGAAAACCCAGAAATGCAATAGTTTTATTGCAAAACGGGTTGCAGTTTCCTGGTGCAATGTACGTTTTTTAACAACCCGTTTTGCAATAACCCCTTTTTGCAATACACACGTTTTGAAATAAACTCATCACACGTCAATTGATTTACCAATTGGCAAAACATGCATGTTAAATATGTTAAAAGAAAATTAACATTTCTTTTTACACTGTCCAAACATTTGCTTCTTGTCTAAAGTGATATTATGCGCATTGTGTCACTGTTTAATTGAGCTGAAAAGAATTAACAGGTCAAAATACTTAGTTAAAATTTGGTAACTGGCTAATTATGTGCAACTCATCATGCTTCCAGTTGTTTAAAAAATATATATATTATATTCGATATTTTACATGACTGTCCCAGTCCTCTAAGCCGAGCGAACTGTCTTTCTATTAGGATCGGAGTTAGTGTTCGTGTGTCGTATGAATATATATCGTTGAAGGAAATTAAAGTGATCCGTAATACAAATGTATGCCTTTGTGTCGTATGTACGAATCTGCACTTAAACTAGATTAAGAATCACATCGTACATCGAATCATTTCTAGCGTCAAAACGTAGTACGGTTCATATTCAAATGCATTATTCTACTCTTTCCGGGATATTGTTTTAGTATGTTGATGCTGCATTAACAAATATAAGTGTAAATGAATTGAAAACAATAAAAATGAACAACGGTTGCGATAAACACCTATAAACATAGCATATACTGTTAGATGCACATAATAAATTACTTTAATGCTGAGTTACTCATACACACGTTTAGGATGTCTTGGTTTGCTGTTAGTTTAAAGCCTGCAAACCACGTCAAGGTCGAAAACCATTGGAAGGTTGTGGTTTTTTTTTTTAATTTATTTATTTTTATTTTGTTAACAGTGGAACAAAACACCAAAGCATATATGTTAACGATTAGCTGATTCCTTTTTTGAGACAACGAAATTTAGAAATTTATTTATTTCTCCTACTTGCTTCTTGCTGACAGGTTTCTGTTTGTAACATTTCATTTCAAAGCCATCGATAACTAGATCCTCTAATTAACATAGCGAATTTCAAACCATCCCAAAAAATCAAATTGCAATAAGACACCCCTACCCGTTTTGCAATAAATTTATTGCAAAACGGGTTTATTGCAAAACGAGTTGTTATAAAAATATCAAATTGCAATTAGACACTCAAACCCGTTGTGCAATAAAATTATTGCAAATAAAAGTTCGATGATTTTATTGCAAAACGGGTTTATTGCAAAACGGGTTGTTGTAAACAAAATCAAATTCAATGAGACACTCCAACCCGTTTTGCAATATAAAAAAATGCACTCCTGGGTATTCTTCACTTAATTCCCAAATTTCTGAACATCTCTTCATAAATATATTCAGCCTTGTTTTATCATATTCACTTTAGAGACGACATTTGAAACTTCCTTTATACCGTTTCAAATCAATTTAAAACAATGAGCATATATATGATGGTTTTATTGCGAAACGGTTTGTTACACACAATCTTAACTTAAGCTCCAAATTTGTTGATATCACTTTCTATATACATTATGTGTTGTTTTATCGTACTAAATCTTTAAATGCATCGCCTTCAATGCTTTTTAATTTTTAGTAGAAATTAACAGTTTTGTCTATATTTGGAAATACTATTAATTCAATACGAGATTTCAAATTTCCTTTTTAATGTTTCCAAACCATTTGAATACATTCATACATGTGTAATTATTTTATTGCAAAACGGGTTTATTGCAAAGCGGGTTGTTATGAAAATTTCAAATTGCAATAAAACACTATAACCCGTTTTGCAATAAAATTATTGCAAATCCGGTTTATTGCAAAACGGGTTGTTATAAAAATATCAAATTGCAATAAGACACTCTAAACCGTTTTACAATTAAATTATTGCAAATCAATTTGCGATGATTTTATTGCAATACGGGTTTATTGCAAAACGGGTTGTTGTAAAAAAAATCAAATTGCAATAAGACACTCCAACCCATTTTGCAATAAATTCATTGCAAAACGGGTTTATTGCAAAACGGGCTGTTATGAAAATTTCAAATTGCAATAAGAAACTCTAACCCGTTTTGCAATTCAATTATTGCATTTCTCGGTTTTCCTCAATTAAGTATTGCATTGGTTGAAATCACTTTCTACACCAATTCGGTGTTGTTGTATCACATTATTCATGAAATTGATCACTTTAACTGCCTTTAATTTGTTAGTCGAACCTTACACCTCTGTCTTATTTTGATAAAAAAAACCCTTATAAAAAACATTTGAGACTTTCCTCGAAAAGTGTCCACTCAATTCTTTTTTTACATCGCAGTAAGACACTGCAACCCGTTTTGCAATAACATTATTGGATTTCTGGGTTAAATTCGCTTAATCATGAAATTGTTAAGATCATTATTAATATACATTCTGTGTTTGTTTATCAGATTTACTCATGAAATTGGTCACTTTTAATGTCTGTTAATTTTAGGTCGATTCTTACACCTCTCATTTTATTTGTATACAAACTCCTTATTTACGACATTTGAATCTTTCTTTTCAGCGTTTCAAATCAATTTGAATCAATAAGTTCATGTGTTATGATTTTATTGCAAAAAGAGATTAGTGCACAACGGGTTGTTATAAAAATGCCCATTGCAATAAATCACTGCAACCCGTTTTGCAATAAAATTATGCACTTCTGGGTATTCTTCACTTAATTCCCAAATTGGTGAACATCACTTTATATAAACATTCAGCCTTGTTTTATCATATTTACATTAGAGACTACTTTAAAACTTCCGTTATACCGTTTCAAATCAATATGAAACAATTAGTATTAAATATCGAAATGCATCATCTTCCATGCAGTTTAAGTCTTAACTCACAGTTTTGTCTATTTTTATAACAATTTTATTAAAATACAACACTTGAAACTCCCTTTTAACTCTTCAAATCCATTTGAAATTAATAAGAAACTCCAACCCGTTTTGCAATAAATTTATTGCAAAACGGGTTGTTGTAAAAAAAAATCAAATTGCAATAAGACACTCCAACCCGTTTTGCAATAAATTTATTGCAAAACGGGTTTATTGCCAACGGATTGTTACAGAGCTATTAGCGAAGACGTAATTGACAAGTTTATTGAACTCGCGATAAAAAACAGTTGATACATTGCACAGCTTATTTTGATGTTTTGTTAACCAATATCCAACACTGATTGCTCGCGAAAATACCGTGTTTATAAGTAACAATTTTTATCAAGAATTGCATTCGTAGTTAAAATCCTGACGAGGTAACGTCGTTTTTGTTTATGAAAATTTAATATCATTATGATAATTTACGTCCAACGATTTCACCATTAACGTCCGATGCAAGTTTTATTTAATAAGGCAAATTATTAATCAATTAAATAATTGAACATCAATTAAAAATATTAAACATGTAAAACAGTTAAATTTAGTATTTGTGTAATTGCTTATAATTTGCGCGCAATGGTACGTAAACAAACATACGTTACTAGCAGTATTTGGGATCATAATACTAAGTTGCTTAGCTATTAAATTAATAATTATACTGATTATATTAAATATTCTACTAATATGTTTGTTCAAAATTAATTGAATTTATATTCGTGTCATTTATTTGACCCACATTTTTAATTGTATAATGAAAATCAAACGAATCTACTTCGGCTACCAACGCTAAAATGCAAACAACAAAATATGCAATTATCAACTAAGAAGAGATGCGGATTCGGTGAACACACATGACCCGCTTTACGTCGAATTGAAAGGGAAAAAACATTTTTATATTAAGCCAATCTGAGCTTCAAAAATTAAGACAGAATGAACAAAGAAACACACCATTTTTGTGAGCGATATGACGCGAACTTAATATAAACGGCCCAACCAACCAACAAAAACCAAAAGTTAATAACAAGTGACAATGAACATTGTGTAGTGTTGTTTTTTCTCCTATGCATTTACGCAGGAAAAATAAATATGTGTAGCATACATTTACAAAATAATGTTTATAAATTGTATAATGCATTTTATTACAAAACTGGCATGTTATCAACGCAAGCGAGTTAAAATATGAAATTACTTTTGTTTCTACAGAGCGGATCGAGCGGTATGACATTTTTACGTACTCAAAATAATTTTAACTACTTAGGGTAAGGCGTTTCGGTTAACCGGTTAATAATTTTTTGTAACCTCTTTCATCCCTAAATTATTTATCAATTATCATTGGTAGTTTTTACCTTTCAGAGATTTTCCATCACTCTTGAAGTTGTAAGATGTCAAGCAAAATTATTATGAAGATATACACATATTATACATCTTCTTTACGTGAAAATGTCATGGAAATACCAGTGTCCCCACAACTTAAGAAAATGTGCTTAGCTTAACAATCACTAAACAAGAGGGCCTAAAAGGCCCAAAGTCGCTCACCTGAGATAACAAGATATTTTTGGGACGAATCTTCTAACCAAGTTTCATGAAGATCGGAACATAAATGTGGCATCTATAGTGTTAAGAAGGGTTTACTATAGCCATTAAAGGAAAAATGCCCCGCCCCCTGGCAGCCATATTTTTCAACCAACCGACATCATTTTTGAACTCGTCCAAGATATTATCGGGATGAATCTTCTGACCAAGTTTCATGAAGATCGGACAGAGAATGTGGCCTCTAGAGTGTCAACAAGATTTAACTATAGCCATATAAGGAAAAATTCCCCGCCCCTTGAAAGCCATGTTTTTCAAGCAAACATAATTATTTTCAAACTCATCCAAGATATCATTGAGACCAATCTTCTGGCCATATTTCATGAAGATTAGACAATGAATGTGGCATCGAGACAAGGTGTTACTATAGCCATATAAGAAAAATGCCCCGCCCCTGGTGGCCACGTTTTTAAAGCAACCAAAACCATTTTCGAACTCGTCCAAGATATTATTGGGACAAATCTTCTGACCAAGTTTCATGATGATCGGAAAATAAATGTGACCTCTAGAGTGTTAACAAGGTTTTACAATAGCCATAGACATGTATAGCCATGTGAGGAAAAATGCCCCGCCACTTGGCAGCCATGTGTTTTCAGCAAAGGTTACCATTTTTTAACTCATCCAAGATATCATTTTAACAAATCTTCTGAGCAAGTTTTATGAAGATCTGAAAATAAATGTGGCCTCTTGAGTGTTAACAAGGTTTTATTATAGCCAAATAAGGAAAAATGCCCCGCCCCCTGGCGGCCAAGTTTTTCAACCAACCGGCATCATTTTCGAACTCGTCCGAGATATTATTGGGATGAAGCTTCTGACCAAGTTTCATGAAGATCAGACAATAAACGTGGCCTCTAGAGTGTTAACAAGGTTTTACTATAGCCATATAAGGAAAAATGATCCGCCCCTTGGCAGCCATGTTTTTCAAGCAAACGTAACCATTTTCAAACTCATCCAAGATATCATTGAGACCAATCTTCTGATCAATTTCATGAAGATTGGACACTAAATGTGGCCTCTAGAGAGTTAACAAGGCAAATGTTGACGCCGCACAACGGACGATGCACGATGGACAAAAGGCGATCACAAAAGCTCACCATGAGCACGTTGTGCTCAGGTGAGCTAAAACTAACGTTAGTAATTCTAGATTTTTAGTTGTACAGCTTCCAGCGTTTTAGAAGCACCAGTATAAGCGTCCAAGTTGTTTTGCTTCACCTTCTTTATCCTATATACCTTTTCCCGCCACACCGTTCACCATGCGTTCAAAATATTCATAACAAAACTAGATGATAAAAGACTTCTATTTTTATACACCAAGTTTTACAGTTGAATTCAAAATAATGAATAATAGTGATATGAAAATATAATGACATTGTCAAACATAACCTTACACATCACATATACAATATAGGGCCATCTCAATAAATAAATCAACTTAAACAATCAGCTACATGACATAAAGTAAAGGAGATACAGTCATCAGTCTATACAAATATATTCAATAAAGACTTCTGAAGGACTTGCACAGAGCCAGGCTGCCATTTGTCACCATGACGACGGCTGTTGATTACTTCAGCTCCAAGATTTTTGCCACGAGTCCTTTTTCATCGGCACCTTCCATGACGTGGAGCTGGAACACACATCGGAAAACAGCGTTAACTTAGGATTGAATTGCATTCATCGTCTCGTATTGACCATCTACTTACTTCAAGATTAATTAATGGCAGATCCAGAAAAAAAAACAAAGTGGAACACGCATATCTAAAATGTGTATATGTTTTTTATAGTTCTATATTTCGTTAAAGATTCAACCACAAGTAAAAGGGAAGTTATACACACACACTTTCTGGACACATTCTACAGTGGATACAAATTGTTGGGACGTTTGTACGTTCGGATGCTCGTATGTGAGCACGGACGGACGCACGCATGTGAGCACGGACGGACGCACGCATGTGAGCATAGACGGACGCAAACCAGGTGCACGTTACCGCGTTTGGTTATGAAAATTCAATCACCAAATGAGTATCGGTTAATGTTTATTTCAAACGTCGAAAAATAAACACACACAAATCAGTTTTGTCACTTTGCAATGTGTAGCTTAAATTTTAAAGAGGCCTTTTCACATTTGGGTAAATTGACAAAACTGAAAAAAGTTGTCTCAGATTCGCAAATGTTCGTTGTAGTTATGATATTTTTGAGGAAACAGTAATACTGAACATTTATCATGCTTTAAAATAGCCATTATATGCATCTTTTGACGATTTAAACAATCGAAAATTATAAAGCGTTGCAACACGAAACAAATTAATAATTTGGCGAGTACTGTTGTTGTCGTTATATTTTGCGAAACTACGAGGATTGTTTATATTAAGTATAAAATACATATGGTATTGCATACGGAAGGATGGCCGAGGGGTCTAAGTCGCTGACTTTTTGCTCCAGGACTCCAGGGGTCAGTGGTTCGAGCCCTGCTGATGGTTACCTTTTTTTGTCTTTTTAAATTTTATTCTTGAATTTTTACTGAAGCTTTTTATATCCAATGTTTACATTTATCAATATAAAGCATTAAATGACAAACTTCAAAACATACCAAAATCTGTGAAAAGGCCCCGTTAAGAAATGTGTTATAGAATTGTAGGAACCATTAAAATGACCCGCCCACCACCATCAACACATCGCGTTGATGTCTAATTTAAATACTGTTATATAAATGTTTAATACATCTGAACAATGCGTCCGACTGGCGTCTTCCTATTAAGTCCATTATTTGATCCTTACATTAATAAAATTCAATTACCAATTTTTTTAATGAGTACCGGTACGTCAACATTTATTTAGCTATTACAAGAGAAGGTACGGATCAAATTTGACTGGTCATGTAACAGAATTGTTTCCGTTTTCTACCGAACCCATACATTTACTTAAAAACTCATCCATGAACTCAGTCAGTGTTAGAAGGCGTTGTACCGTTGAAGAAAAATAAAGGCATTGACATGCACCACTTCTACTTTCTTTGTATGGGTTCAACAAAAATTAATTCTTTTTTCAGACAACTCTTAGAATATTTCTAATAATTTTTGTAGAATTATTCGCCCTTTACTTACGCACATGTGTAGTTTTTATCCGATATATAATTCTTTATACTATTTTAGTCTCATGTACGCATTCGTACATTAACAACAGTGTGAGTTTCCAATAAGCGAACGTGTAACCTTTATTTTTTTCCATTTTAAAGTTAGAGATATGTGAAACTCGGACAATTAAAATTTACACAACTGTATGATCGCAATAGATTATGACAGAAACGATAAACAACAACTTATTAATCATAGAGGCGTGCATGAATACTGACCACTTCACCGTTTTTGTAGAACTTAAACGTCGGCATACAGCTGATTTCTTGGTCTTCGGATGTCTCCTGCAAGAGTGTCCGGCGTGTTAAAGGGGCCGTAATCCGCGATCGACGAAAAAAGAAAAGCTCTAACATACCGATTTTTTTTTACAATTATTAGTTTATATTGATTAAAATATCACGACTGGTATATTACATTACTTGGAAAAAAATAGTTAAGTTTTCATATTTTCAGTATATTCGGTAATAAATTTTACTGGGTACATGTACCAGGTAACTACCAGTTACCTATAAATAACGCAAGTAGATTGATCATGATCGTCAGTGGTAAACCCAGGAATGCAAATTACACATGCGTAGATAATTGTATATATTTTATATATAAAATGATCAATGTACTTGCGTTATTTGTAGTGTGTATATCGTTATGTCACCTATTTTCGCGATGTACTTTCGATTTCACATCGCGAAATTTTATTACTGAATATACCGAAATATCTACTTTTTTTCAAGTAATGTAATATACCAGTCGTGATATTTTAATTAATATAAACTAATAATTAAAAAAAAACACATGGTATTTTAGAACTTTTTGTCGTCAATCGCGGTTGACGGTCCCTTTAAAGTTTATATTTAATAGCCCGTGCCTTTTGAATTGGGAAAAAAGCGCGGTAATCCATGCAAACGGGAAAAAATAAACATTATTTATATGATCATAAAGTACAGTATACCAATTGTTTTTAATGCATGCTTTCTAAAATTTATATTATAAAGTGTAAGGCAATTAAATTACTGTATAATAAACTCAATAAACCAATTATTTAGTTTATTGGGGGAAATTATGGTCACATGTTTGGGAAAAAATGCTACATTTTGCAATTGGGAAACAGCCTTTTTCTTCTTTTTGCAATTTGGAAACAGCCTGTAAGAGACTGTTATTTTGTGCAAAAAAAATCACAGGTTAAAAATAATTAAATCTGAGACAATATAAGTTTAGTTAAAGAAAGCGACCATTATCAACATGCAACAATTTTATTTTATTTTTTACAATTAGCATATACACATTACCTCCAATTGAAAGTTAAAGAGTTCAGTCAGCATATGTGCAAAGAAATTTGATGCCATATTGGCATCTTATGGATGTTATATTTCACCAGTCCTTTTGATTTTCATATAACATTTATCCACCCAGTCCTTTTGGATTATATATATATCATATTTTGTGTAATATATGTTACTTACGCTATTTGCATCGACGTCAACCTTGAAAAAGAGAACGTCTGTGTTGTCCTTCGAAAGTTGCTGAAAATAATATGGATATGTATTAAATAAAGCCATGTTGCGCTATATCAGTCACGGTATAATTGCTGTGGGTAAAGGCAAACATATCCATCGACGTTGCTTATAGCATATGCTGTAATCTATTTAAATTTCATCATTATGGATATTCCTGCTATATACAAGATAATATGGCTTTTTCTGATTGCAAAGATGTCAGTGATTGATGCCGTTTGAGTGTAAATATGATTGAACGCTGAAGGGTAAGTAGTAATACATGACAGACAATGTCGAACTTTCTTGTCATCAATTGCGCACAGCTAAAAATGAGATCCTTCTACCATACAAAGCTAGCACTTTTATTAAACATTGAATGAATGTATTTTACGAGACCGAAACTGTGCGCCTATTGCAAATTCTGTAAACAGTATGTACTTGTCGACACTCAATTTGTCATTCAGGCATAGTCTCTTTAAACCTGTATTTTCAATTTCATTCATGTTTTCATCATCACAGATCGCATTGAGTGTGAGGAAATGGGGAAAGAAGTATGTAACTCAAACAAGAGGTCATTATATCAGCCTTAAATCAAATAAATGAAAAATAAATTGACGAAAACTTAGCAAATGTTATCGTGAAAACGAGGCGAGGACTCGTGCATTGTCTGGTGACACTAGTATGATCATTAAAACACATGGGCAAGTGTAAACCTTGCATGGACTGATAGGTTACTTAAATAAGCAATGGTTAAACTTGTATGGGCCGGTACCCTACCTACTGGCTACATGAACAATGGTCAACCTTGCATGGACTGGAACGCTACCTACACGAGCAATGCTTAAGCTTGCATAGACTGGTACGCTACCTACATGAGCAATGGTTAGCATTGCATGGACTGGCGCGCTAGCTCACAGGTGGTTAGCGTGTGGCTATGATATTAATTAGTGAAAACATCATTTTGAATGATAAATAATCATATTATAACGAAAAATTAACTTTTCTGAAAAAAAATATTTCACTATCAAATATATATATAACAAGGTATGCAACTCAAAATCAGCCCAAAACGGGGTGCATCGCTTTGAACAGCCATATCTTCATCAATTGTGCAGCGATTTTCACGATCTCGGTCTTATTCAACGCAGAAATGAATTTCCTTTCTGGAAATGTATATGTCTTGCAATATTTTTACAAATGCTGGGTCAACTTTTAAGAAATAACACGATACACAACACGCATGACCCAGTTGACAGTGATCATGCTGTCTTTAAGACTGAAATCTTCACGGAGTAAAGGGCAACTTCCCTACAAAGTTCATGTAGTTCGATACCATAATTCAATAAAACGTATGAAAAAACTTTATTACCGTTCTTGTCGTTACATTCTGCATCAAGACAAACTGTCCAGCGCCGTTTGAAACCTTTGTTTACATACATTTCAACTAACTGACATTTTAAACATACGAGTGATTTCATTGGTCCAATGCGGAGGTGTGTCTTTACAACTGGAGATTTCATTCATAAAGAATACATGATCACTGTCAACTGGGTCATACGTGTTGTGTATCGTGTTATTTCTTAAAAGTTGACCCAGCATTTGTAAAAATATTGCAAGACATATACATTTCCAGAAAGGAAATTCATTTCTGCGTTGAATAAGACCGAGATCGTGAAAATCGCTGCAAAATTGATGAAGATATGGCTGTTCAAAGCGATGCACCCCGTGTTGGGCTGATTTTGAGTTGCATACCTTGTTATATATATATTTGATAGTGAAATATTTTTTTTCAGAAAAGTTAATTTTTCGTTATAATATGATTATTTATCATTCAAAATGATGTTTTCACTAATTAATATCATAGCCACACGCTAACCACCTGTGCGCTAGCTACATGAGCAATGGTATTCCTTGGAATATTGGTAAGCTACCTACATCAGCAATGGTTAACCTTGCATGGACTGGTACGGTAGCTACATGAGCAATGCATAAGCTTGCATGGACTGGCGCGCCACCTACATGAGCAATGGTAAACCTTGCATGGACTGGTACGCTACCTTCATTAGCAACGGTTTACCTTGCATGGACTGGTATGGTATCTCCACGAGCAATTCTTAACCTTGCGTACTGGTACGCTACCCACATGAGCAATGGTTAAAATTGCATGGACTGGTGCGCTAGCTACATGAGCAATGGTATTCCTTGGATGGACTGGTACGCTACCTACATTAGCAATGGTTAACCTTGCATGGGCTGGTACCGTAGCTACCTGAGCAATGCTAAAGCTTGCATGGACTGGTACGCTACCTACATTAGCAACGGTTTACCTTGCATGGACTGGTACGGTATCTCCACGAGCAATTCTTAACCTTGCGTACTGGTACACTACCCACACGAGCAATGGTTAACATTGCATGGACTGGCGCGATAGCTACATGGGCAATGGTATTCCTTGGATGAACTGGTCGCTGCCTACATTAGCAATGGTTAACCTTGCATGGACTAGTACGGTAGCTACATGAGCAATGGTTAACCTTGCATAGACTGGTACGCTACCTACATGAGCAATGGTAAACCTTGCATGGACTCAGGTACTGGACTGGCGCGCTAGCTACATGAGCAATGGAATTCCTTGGATGGACTGGTACGCTACCTACATTAGCAATAGTTAACCTTGCATGGACTTGAACGGTAGATACCTGAGCAATGCTTAAGCTTGCATGGACTAGTAGGCTATCTGCATGAGCAATGGCTAACATTGCATGGACTGGCGCGCCACCTACATTAGCAATGGTTAACCTTGAATGGACTGGTAAGCTACCTCCATGAGCTATGGTTAACCTTGCATGGACTGGTGCGCTAGCTACATGAGCAATGGTAAACCTTGCATGGACAGGCGCGCTAGCTACATGAGCAATGGTAAACATTGCATGGACTGGCGCGCTAGCTACATGAGCAATGGTAAACCTTGCATTGACTGGTAGGCCACCTACCTCGAACTTAGGAGCAATGTGCTTGCATGGACCGCACCACGAAGCAGTGAAATCTACCACCACTAGTTTCCCTTCACTGTTCCTCATCACATCCTTGAACTCATTCTGAAAACAGATCAATGGCAGTTCTTCTTCATTATGATCATCATTATCATCATCATCATCATCATCATCACAATATTTATCATCATGATCATTTCGTTATCGTAATTGCGTTTCATCAGGACCATAATTATCATCGTGATAATATTAATTTCGTTATCGTAATTGCGCCTCATCATTACATATCCAAAACAGTTAATATAAATAATTGCTACCCATCGCTATTTACATGCACATTACAGCATCATGGTTCAAACAGAAATCTCAAACCTAAATTCAAGCACTTTTCAAGGACTTTCCAAGGCCAAATATTCATTTTCAAATCCGTAAACTGTAGTTTCCTTTAAAAAAATGCATTTTCCATTTGCTTGGATTGGTCTTTCTTGTTTAAACTTTCATCAAAAGACACTGAGTACTGAGACACTGAGTACTGTCCACTAATTAAGTTATAGAACTATCAAGTACAGTTTTGAAATGTTCAGCTAGCCCCAAAACAGCCACATAATTATGCTTTGCTATGGTACTGTCATGGAACACAACCTGAAAAAACTTTGTAATGTTTTTATTGGAATTAAATGATGGTTGTGTGCAAACGGTATAAATACCCACAATACTTTCGCGTTCAACATATCATTTTTTTAAACGAATTTGTCTATGGATGTCTGCGAGTTTGATACTACAGCTGAAAGTTGCGAAGGTCCTGGAATTTGAATCTTCTATCTGCACACTCTCTGCATGTGGCTATGCCTTCCTGGTTCGACACAGATGGGCTGTTGTTTTTTATGTCTGTTTTAGATTTAACAGTTTGAACAATAGTACCTTCCTGTTTAACAAAAAACACATCGCAGGAACCCTGTTTGCTTCTCAATTTCATGTTTTCTTTGAGGGTTTTCACTTTCTTGTGGCTTTTCAAAGCGCTTTCCCCAATACCCCCGACATCAATGGTCTTCATACAGACCCAACAATGTGCTTTTCGAATGTCATTTGTTTTCTGTACCCAGGAATATTCAGTTAACCACCCTGGTTTGAAACGACACTTCCCCATTGCTGCGTTTTCACTCGCGAAAATTGATCACAATGGAGAACCTCTGATGTAGCACACATAATCTGTGACATGTACACATAACATTTCGTTCTCAATAGTGTACGAAACTTATATTTCGTACTCAACTTTTTGCGCGAAGGAATCTATGATACATTTTCGTAATATTTCCCATAAGAACGATTTAAGTTTATAATTAAAGCCATGATAAAAGTAATTTTGAGCAGAAATAAACATTTTCAAGGCTTTTTTACATGAACTAAGCACTTTTTAAGCACCTTTTTAAGGCCAACCTTTGTTCAAGAGCTTTTCAAGCCTAGGACTCGTTTTCAAGCACTTTTCAAGCCCTGTGCGAACCCTGAGCATTTAAACTTCATTGTTAAAACTTTAAAACAATAATTGTTCAATGGAAGTGACTTCAACAATTTATTAGACTTAGTCGTCTCGGGTTCGAATCCCAGGTAAGGCAAATTTTCTTCTCGTTGTAATAATTATTCAAAATATTACAGGTGTGTTAGTAAATTGTTGGAAATAAAGAGTAAAAGAGCCATAACTTTCATACCATACTTGCATGGTTCTTGCCATTGTTAATGTTTTATACTTAAATGCTGTCTGATGCAGAATTAGAACTAGCAGTTCCTATAGGGTCCCATTACAAACATGCCAACTTTCAAAGTATTTCTAAAGACATATATGTCCTTTCCAATAATTGCAAAAAAAATCAAATTCGCCCGAATCAATGGTAACACACTCGGGGAAACAGGGTTTAGGCAGTGAGCTTTCGACATAGACACAGTTCTTCAATAAAAGCACTCTTAACATTTATCTTTCAATCTACTGTCACTAATGAAATGTACCAAAAATTGCGACACAGAAAGGATACAAGAAATAACCATCAAAGCATGGAAGCAATCGCTAAATGGCTTTTAAATCAGAATAAAAAAAATAAAATCTTCAGAAACATGCACTACTTTAACCACGGAGTGATAAACAATGATTTTGTGTAATGTAACCTTAAGTGCTCATGCTAAAGCTTTGAAATTGAACTGCCGTTTAGGAATCAACGATAAGGGCCCAATGGCACTAGACATGCTTTCAAGACAAGCCCCACAAAAGTTATGTGGAAGGTTCCTGAATGTAACCAAACGATCCTCGCATGTGTAGTCCATGGTGAACCGTATTTAATATCGTTCACAATTCTTCTCTGTGTAGCGTATATCTGCATAACCAAACACTTTACTGAATGTAACCCACGATGAAACAACATTTTAGTTTAACGTAAAACGTACGGATTACAACGCATTTAAACGTGTTATGTTTTGTATTGTACATTAATTTTAATATGAAATTCGCATAATTGAGATATATCGAAACATTCGAAGCACATGCAAGTTAGCAGGATCCATAGTGATAAACTCAACACGGCTTTCAACAAAAACACAAAAATCTGCAACAAACAAACTACAGAAAAACGCGTATTGCAGGACTTGTGGAATGTATTTTTGCACAACAACGTATTATGTATGAATTAGGAATTCGATAGCCTAGCAGTCCCAAAAATGAAACTTACAGCACTGGTTTGCACTATGTTTCAGGGATGATTATAACAGTTATGCTTATGCAGAATATAGCACAGAATTCAGAGCAGTATTATATTCTTAACAAGCAGTAACTGAAATAGCCTACGAAATACCATGTGATAACAAAACAATGATGTAAATATACACCACCCCCAATAAATAAAAGAAGAAAAAGCCCGCCCGTGTGCGGTTTATTTAGTGCAAGACGCCCCTTATGAATGAGAGAAATTTTCAATCGATAGCGTTAATGGTATTGATATTGTTCTGTACACACATAATCGATGTATGATCCCGGTCAATATTACCCAGTTGCATGGCTGTCATATGTATGTTCTCCACTCGATACCATAAATATAAACCATTCGGTCGATGGGGTGTTTTCACATGAATTTAACCATATTTTAAACTTCCAAAATGCATTCAACAATGGAGTGGCTGGCGTGAATCTAATTGAAATCAGACGTTGACAACTATTTTTTTTATCGGATACGAAAAGTTAACGCCTCTTGAACTAACTAAGATGTTACTTTTTTACAAACACAAAAACAACAACAATAAACAACATTACGCAAGGCGGGCTGGTGAAAATTGCAAATAAACTTTCACGTGTTCATACTTTTATAAAAAAAACTTACAACAAACACAAATTCCCACGTTTCTAAAATTGCTCCCAATAGGTACAATGACTGTGATACAATATAAAAGGATTTCATGACATTTCTATTTAAATACAACCCGATATATAGAGACGAGTTCATATCTATATTTATATGTTCGCGTCATGCAAAAATGGGTCTTGTGCCATAGGAAACAAGCGTAGCTGAAGACAAGTCAACTATAACGCTATGACGCAAGACTTTGAATGCAAAGGCTGGTCTGAAACTACACTAGTCGCATAACAGAAGACCCATTTGAAACGAAGAAGAGTTCACAGTTCATGTATGAAACGAGATTAAAGCGGTCTCGTTAGCTTTATCATTGCTATAAATAACTTTTAACACGTGGTTCACGTATGTTTAACTCGTGATACGATACATACTTTATTAACTAACACAATTTCCCAATTGAACGTCGTGTAATTTATTGCGTATTTATTCCCAGTACAAAACATGGAATCAAACTGTTAACTCGATTTATGTAAACTGCAAGTACAATCGCCTACGCTGTAACGTAAACCAACGAAAATACAAAAACATACATTAAACGCTTAAAGTTAAACAGACTTTAAAAATTACAAACGTATTTAATAAATTCAAGCTGCGTAGCAGAATGTAACAACACACTTACCAGGTTTTCAATAAATTTCACCATGTTGATCATAAAAGAAGTATCACCAGATTAAAATCAGCTAAGTATGCTTGTCAAGCAAGTGAGCGGTCGGATCGAATTGAAACTAGACTATGTTATTGTAACCAGATCATCACAGTACGCGCCTGCGCAAATCGTACCAGCCGTAATGTTTATATCAAGTAACAAAGATATATGCTTGAGGTATTCTCGTGTTTTCATGTTCTTATTTCAGTAAGTCTTTTTAATAACTTATTGACGTAACCAATCATGTTGTAGTCAAAACACGCTATAGAAAAATCCAGCCGATATCGGATTAGATTATGGTAGCTGATATACATGCTCGTAGCTTTATGTGAGAAATGGGGAGTCACGGTCAACCGCGGGTTAATACAAAATAGGCTGCATTTGGAGTTAAAGATGCTTATAACGTATTACGAAGTGCATTTTTCTAGTCAAATTATTGTTAGCAAATCAATATTCTTTTGTACGAAAGCATAGACATCAAGGTGACGTAATAACTCTAACGTGCCTGAGTTATTTGCGTAGATCAAAATTCATGAAGTTTTGGGTGATCAAAAGACCTGTAAATACATAGCTAATTAATGGATCCTTGATCTGTAAATACATAGCTAATTAATGGATCATTGGGTGATCTGTAAATACATAGCTAATTAATGGATCCTTGGGTGATCTGTAAATACATAGCTAATTAATGGATCCTTGGGGGATCTGTAAATACATAGCTAATTAATGGATCCTTGGGGGATCTGTAAATACAGAGCTAATTAATGGATCCTTGGGGGATCTGTAAATACATAGCTAATTAATGGATCCTTGGGGGATCTGTAAATACATAGCTAATTAATGGATCCTTGGGGGATCTGTAAATACATAGCTAATTAATGGATCCTTGGGGGATCTGTAAATACATAGCTAATTAATGGATCCTTGGGGGATCTGTAAATACATAGCTAATTAATGGATCCTTGGGGGATCTGTAAATACATAGCTAATTAATGGATCCTTGGGGGATCTGTAAATACAGAGCTAATTAATGGACCATGGGGGATCTGTAAATACATGGCTAATTAATGGATCCTTGGGGGATCTGTAAATACAGAGCTAATTAATGGATCCTTGTGGGATCTGTAAATACAGAGCTAATTAATGGATCCTTGGGGGATCTGTAAATACAGAGCTAATTAATGGATCCTTGGGGGATCTGTAAATACAGAGCTAATTAATGGATCCTTGGGGGATCTGTAAATACATAGCTAATTAATGGATCCTTGGGGGATCTGTAAATACAGAGCTAATTAATGGATCCTTGGGGGATCTGTAAAAACATAGCTAATTAATGGATCCTTGGGGGATCTGTAAATACATAGCTAATTAATGGATCCTTGGGGGATCTGTAAATACAGAGCTAATTAATGGATCCTTGGGGGATCTGTAAATACATAGCTAATTAATGGATCCTTGGGGGATCTGTAAATACATAGCTAATTAATGGATCCTTGGGGGATCTGTAAATGCATAGCTAATTAATGGATCCTTGGGTGATTTTTGGTCCTGCAAACGCATTGTATTGTTTGTCAAAATGTAGAGAACACTATGACTGTTAGTACCATTGTGTACTTGAAATTTATCGTAGGAGTTCGAGAAAGGTTTATACGCGAGCTTTACACTGCGAGGCTTGCTTTTCATCCAAAGATCGATCAAGAAGCACTTATGTATTTATAGATATTTGATTTATCCTACACTATAAACAATCTTACAAATTCTTATTTAATAACTATGTTAACAAGAAATATCATTAAAAGGATATCCGTCGTTGATTGCAAACGCGATAGGCCCGAGTCTGACTTCAACTACTTAAGTTTACAATATGGCGACAAATGATTTGTTACCAATACGGATCAGCGGAAGATTTATTGCAAAAAATCAATATATGGTACATTTTCCTTACTTTTGGAATTCTTCCTATGCAAGGGAATGTCCGCCAGAACATTCGTGTTGTAAAACGTCAAATGCATCTGCTTGATGCCAACTTAATGTGACTTCCGCATACTTCTGTGCTTCTGTAACCCCTTTTATGCACATATATCGTATAAATGTTGTTTCTAGATCGAGTTGAATCACATATTCCTTCGTGCAATTGAAATTGAAATCATTTGGTGTCATATTTTTTCGAATAGGTTCTTATTATTTTACAGTTTGAATATAAAGTATTTAAGAAAACAATTCTAGTTTATGCATTAAACAAGGATAGTTCTACAAAGAACGTAGATTAATGACACCACTAGGCAAATTTGAATCGCCACGTCATATCTGTTGTCTTGGAGGAGTTAAATGTAATATAATATTTAGAAAAAAATTGCGCAAAAAGATACATCGACGGTATTTGGTAAGAGCCGCCCATCATTAACCATTGTAAACCTCTTAAATTCCAGAGCACGATCATGATTCAAGGGGAAGAAATGAAAGGCGTGAACGCGTGATCACGATGCGATTAAATTATAACGATATGGTATAGTGTTTTGGCCACCTCGCATCGTAATGTCGCAATACAGTATATTCATGTCGTGTCTTGATTTCTTTTAAAGGGTTTTTGAGATTTAAACGGCGATAAAGCAAAACCACAATGCAAGAACATGATATTAAGATGTCAGATCGCGATATTAACTACCTGATATCGAATTGTAGTATTGGGTTCTCGCAGCCTGATCTCGCGTTCTCATATTGTGACATCGGGGTGGGGCATTAACGGGGCCTTTTCACAGATTTTGGCATATTTTGAAGTTTGTCATTAAATGCTTTATATTGATAAATGTAAAGCTCCAGTAAAAAATCAAGAATAAAATTTAAAAAAGGGAAAAAAAGTAGCCGGTACCAGGGCTCGAACCAGTGATCCCCGGAGTCCTGGAGTTAGTCTGAAGTAAAAATTTATTAGCCCTCTCGGCTATTCCGCCGGGTTTACACAAGTTAAGTATTTTATACCTTATATAAGCAATCTTCGTAGTTTCGTAAATTTAAACGACAACAACAGAACCCTTCAAATTATTCAATCGTTTCGCGTTGCAATGCTTTATATTTTTTAGGTTTTCAAATCGTCAAAAGATACATATAATGGCTATATTGGACTTTGGTAAATGTTCAGTAATACTGTTTCCTCACAAATATAATAACTAAAACGAAAATTTGCGAATCTGAAACAACTTTTTTCAATTTTGTCAATTTACCAAACCGTGAAAACATCCCTTTAGGGGATTGCTAACGTGTTGAGTGGTATTTTTATTCTGAAGTGAACACTTTATGAATGCCATTTTAAGTAATCAGAAATGTAATGTTTAATAACACATCATGGGCCGTGATGTCATTTGTAACGTGTTTTCTAATTAAAAACTTCGCGTGCTTATAAGATCAAGACAACGCATTTAAATATGGCATTTACTTTAATAAACGTTTGTCATTGTCCGAAAGAATATACCAGAAATCTTGTTCCTATTTTGAAATAATTGGTTACTGCAATCGTTCAATCATTGTCCTGGTTCGATCCTTTTAGCAGGACACTACTGAAGAATCCTACGGCTAGCTGCCTTGTTCATTGTCTGGTATTTTTTATTCTCATCTAATGCAGATGGTGCCCAAGCCTACTCGGCGCGTGTGAGTTCGTTTGTCTGTAAGCAGCATACCTGGCAGGTATTCCGCTTCCATGACTCGCCACGATGAAACCTCAACTTAATTATGACGACTCGAAATTAAAAAAGATACTAATAACAAAAGGTAGAAAAGATTAAAGATCCACAGGTTACAGCTATGTATCAAAGTTTAAACAATATTAGGCTGTGGTGTTGGCTCGTCATCAGAGTCTTCAACAAATCGGGTTAATCCAGGTTCGAAATGCATGCACGTACACTCGTCATACGCAGGCATACCCGCACGAACACATGGGAGTGTCGCCAGCTAAATACGTGACTATACGTCACAAAAGGCTAAATCGCCCCAGTTTTTAATAAAAGTTTATCAATCTACTGCTATGATTCATTTTTTTTTTATAAAAATGGCAATATAGATACCCATTTAAAAAGTTTAAATCGTGACCATACGCATGTATATCAGTTTTCATTTACATTTTGTAATTTGTCAATAAATGATGTTCTTAACGAAGTAATCGCAATGCAGAGTTTTTTTCAGCAAAACAGCTCGGACTTGAAAATTAATATTTGAAATACCTGACACATAGTCACACATAAAAAACCTTTTGATTTTATATCACACGTTATAATTGGACCATACTCGCGTGGCATCGCAGTACAAGGCCGGAGGCACAGATGCAAATGCACCATAAAAAACAGTGGACATAAATGATGCGCATATAGATAAACGCCTAAAATAACGTTAAATTGCATATCTCAGTTGCTCTGTTTTAAAAATACATTTTTTACATGTAATTAATAATTCCAAGCAGAGAAAATATTTTTGAATTACAACAATCACAATTTCATAAAACTTGTGCAAACTTGATGAGAGACGATAGAACTTAATGAAAAAAGTAATAGACACGCAAATGACATGCATACGTACACTGTATAAGGATGCATAATATCGCAGTAAAAGGCGAGTAATTCGAAAATGCTTTGTTAAATTTTGATAAAAGTTGTCCCCCATGTTCCATATGTTTCATTTATGAAAAAGAAATTAATGTAATAACAAAAGAAATGTTAAAAAATTATAGAAACTGTAAACATGCTAACTGGATTCATAAACAAAACATTGGAAACAAAACTACATATAGTTATCAAAGAATGTTAATGAGAATTTCCCGTATTGAAAACAAATTTAGTGAAACAGACAACTAAAATTATTATTATATAGTGCCTGATTTAAACTGTAGAAACATAACTTGCAGCAATTTCGGTACAGATATATAAATGGGTTCGGTCATCAAGATTTTAAATTGTAATAAGCTTTTCAGTGGGCGCGGGGAAATAAGAAGGACTAATAAGATAGTTTGGAATGAAAATTATACATACGTTATATTCTTTTATTGATAAATTTGTTGTGAAATGTAATTGCAGTGTACAATTTTATCTTGTCGGCGCGACCTAAAATATCACTGATATTAAAAATATGCATTTGAAATCTTCTGCTGAAAATACACATTCTTAAAAATATATGAAACGTTACCACCGTTTAACGTTTCCTAATAAAGTGCTAGGCTATTTGCGGGCTCGTGGCCATCTGCTCTCAAACTGCAAGGCTCACACATTTCACATGGGCCGTGCTCTGTGTAAAGGGGATTTCATGCATGTGCGTATAGTGTCGTCCCAGATTAGGCTGTGCAGTCCGAACAGGCTAATCAGGGCTGACATTTTCCGGCTAAAATGCAGTTTTACTAAGAATATATTTTGTTAAAACGAAAAATATCAATGAATCGAAAAATGTCGTCCCTTATTAGCCTGTGCGCACTGTACAGGCTAATCTGGGACGGTACTTTACGCACATGCAATAAACCCCCTTTTCACAGAGCACGTCCAATATATTTTTTGTGACTTTGTGTGGTTCAAAATTAGACGTTAATAGACGTTGTAATGTCCAGCCGTCAGTCATAATTATGCTAACCTTCGGTTAACCCCGCCCTACACCAATCAGCATCTAACGTTGCAGACGCGGCATGTGTGGACGTGTGTGAAGTAAGCCTATTTAGCCTATTTAGCCTATTTAGTACATAGGTTGAAACAAATATCCTATTTAGCCTATTTAGCCAATTTAACAGCCTCTTCAGCCTTTTAAGCCTATTTTAGCCTATTTAGTACATAGGTTGAAACATACATCCTATTTAGCCTATTTTACAGCATTTTTAGCCTATTTAGCCTATTGAACAGCCTTTTCAGCCTATTTAGCCTATTTAGTACATAGGTTGAAACAAACATCCTATTTAGCCTATTTAGCCAATTTAACAGCCTTTTCAGCCTTTTTAGCCTATTTTAGCCTATTTAGCCTATTTAGTAAATAGGTTGAAACATACATCCTATGTAGCCTATTTAGCATATTTATCAGCATTTTCATCCTATATAGCCTATTTAGCCTATTTTAGCCTATTTAGCCTATGTAATAGCCTTTTCAGCCTATTTATCCTATTTAGCCTATTTAGTACATAGGTTGAAACATACATCCTATTTAGCATATTTAGCCTATTTAACAGCATTTTCAGCCTATTTAGCCTATTAAGTACATAGTTAACAGCATTTTCAGCCTATTTAGCATATTAAGCCTGTTTAGTACATAGGTTGAAACATGCATCCTATTTAGCCGATTTAGCCTATTTAACAGCCTATTTAGTATAAAGGTTGAAACATACATCCTATTTAGCATATTTAGCATATTTAACAGACTTTTTAGCCTATTTAGAAAGTTTAGAACATAGGTTGAAACATAAATCATATTTAGCCTGTTTAGCGTATTTAACAGCCTTTTCAAACTATTAAGCCATAGCTTGAAACATACATCGTATTAAGCCAATTATTCTATTAAACAGCCTTTCAGCCTATTTAGAAAGTGTAGTACAAATGTTGAAACATACGGTACATCCTAATTAGTCTATTTAGCCTATTTAATAGCATTTTCAGCCTATTTAGCCTATTTCATACATTGGTTGAAACATACAACGAACAAGAGTTATCCCCCGAAAGAGACCTAATGCACGCTGACCAGCCGTCGACTGCCTGTCGGGCTGACCTAGTTTCGGCCGGGACTTTTAATTAGGATCGGAGCCAGGTGCAACCTATTTAGCGTATTACGCGACATTTTTGCCTGTGAGCGGGTATGCCCCTTTAAGGGCCCCTTTCGGACGAACAAGAGTTATTCCCCGGAAGAGACCTAGTGCACGCTGACCAGCCGTCGACTGCCCATCGGCCTGAACTAGTTTCGGCCGGGACTTTTAATTAGGATCGGCCCCGTGCATGCAGCCTATTTAGCCTTCATCTCGTATGCGTCATTTCCCAGTGAGCGGGTATGCCCCTTTAAGGGCCCCTTTCGGACGAACAAGAGTTATCCCCCGGAAGAGACCTAGTGCACGCTGACCAGCCGTCGACTGTCTGTCGGGCTGACCTAGTTTCGGCCGGGACTTTTAATTAGGATCGGAGCCAGGTGCAACCTATTTAGCGTATTACGAGACATTTTTGCCTGTGAGCGGGTATGCCCCTTTAAGGGCCCCTTTCGGACGAACAAGAGTTATCCCCCGGAAGAGACCTAGTGCACGCTGACCAGCCGTCGACTGCCCATCGGGCTGAACTAGTTTCGGCCGGGACTTTTAATTAGGATCGGCCCCGTGCATGCAGCCTATTTAGCCTTCATCTCGTATGCGTCATTTTCCAGTGAGCGGGTATGCCCATTTAAGGGCCCCTTTCGGACGAACAAGAGTTATCCCCCGGAAGAGACCTAGTGCACGCTGACCAGCCGTCGACTGCCTGTCGGGCTGACCTAGTATCGGCCGGGACTTTTAATTAGGATCGGAGCCAGGTGCCACCTATTTAGCGTATTACGCGACATTTTTGCCTGTGAGCGGGTATGCCCCTTTAAGGGCCCCTTTCGGACGAACAAGAGTTATCCCCCGGAAGAGACCTAGTGCACGCTGACCAGCCGTCGACTGCCTGTCGGACTGACCTAGTTTCGGCCGGAACTTTTGTTTAGGATCGGAGCCAGGTGCAACCTATTTAGCGTATTACGCGACATTTTTGCCTGTGAGCGGGTATGCCCCTTTAAGGGCCCCTTTCGGACGAACAAGAGTTATCCCCCGGAAGAGACCTACTGCACGCTGACCAGCCGTCGACTGCCCATCGGGCTGAACTAGTTTCGGCCGGGACTTTTAATTAGGATCGGCCCCGTGCATGCAGCCTATTTAGCCTTCATCTCGTATGCGTCATTTCCCAGTGAGCGGGTATGCCCCTTTAAGGGCCCCTTTCGGACGAACAAGAGTTATCCCCCGGAAGAGACCTAGTGCACGCTGACCAGCCGTCGACTGCCTGTCGGACTGACCTAGTATCGGCCGGGACTTTTAATTAGGATCGGAGCCAGGTGCAACCTATTTAGCGTATTACCCGACATTTTTGCCTGTGAGCGGGTATGCCCCTTTAAGGACCCCTTTCGGACAAACAAGAGATATCCCCCGGAAGAGACCTAGTGCACGCTGACCAGCCGTCGACTGCCCATCGGGCTGAACTAGTTTCGGCCGGGACTTTTAATTAGGATCGGCCCCGTGCATGCAGCCTATTTAGCCTTCATCTCGTATGCGTCATTTCCCAGTGAGCGAGTATGCCCCTTTAAGGGCCCCTTTCGGACGAACAAGAGTTTTCCCCCGGAAGAGACCTAGTGCACGCTGACCAGCCGTCGACTGCCTGTCGGGCTGACCTAGTTTCGGCCGGGACTTTTAATTAGGATCGGAACCAGGTGCAACCATTTAGCGTATTACGCGACATTTTTGTCTGTGAGCGGGTATGCCCCTTTAAGGGCCCCTTTCGGACGAACAAGAGTTATCCCCCGGAAGAGACCTAGTGCACGCTGACCAGCCGTCAACTGCCCATCGGGCTGAACTAGTTTCGGCCGGGACTTTTAATTAGGATCGGCCCCGTGCATGCAGCCTATTTAGCCTTCATCTCGTATGCGTCATTTCCCAGTGAGCGGGTATGCCCCTTTAAGGGCCCCTTTCGGACGAACAAGAGTTATCCCCCGGAAGAGACCTAGTGCACGCTGACCAGCCGTCGACTGCCCATCGGGCTGAACTAGTTTCGGCCGGGACTTTTAATTAGGATCGGCCCCGTGCATGCAGCCTATTTAGCCTTCATCTCGTATGCATCATTTCCCAGTGAGCGGGTATGCCCCTTTAAGGGCCCCTTTCGGACGAACAAGAGTTATCCCCCGGAAGAGACCTAGTGCACGCTGACCAGCCGTCGACTGCCTGTCGGGCTGACCTAGTATCGGCCGGGACTTTTAATTAGGATCGGAGCCAGGTGCAACCTATTTAGCGTATTACGCGACATTTTTGCCTGTGAGCGGGTATGTCCCTTAAGGGCCCCTTTCGGACGAACAAGAGTTATCCCCCGGAAGAGACCTAGTGCACGCTGACCAGCCGTCGACTGCCCATCGGGCTGAACTAGTTTCGGCCGGGACTTTTAATTAGGATCGGCCCCGTGCATGCAGCCTATTTAGCCTTCATCTCGTATGCGTCATTTCCCAGTGAGCGGGTAAAATTAAAAATATTAAGCATATAAAACAGTTAAATTTAGTATTTGTGTAATTGCTTATTATTTGCGCGCAATGGTACGTAAACAAACATACGTTACTAGCAGTATTTGGGATCATAATACTTACTTGCTTCGCTATTAAATAAATAAATATACTGATTTTATTAAATATTCTACTTATATTTTTGTTCAAAATTAATTTAATTTGTATTCGTGTCATTTATTTGACCCACATTTTAAACTGTATAATGAAAATCAAACGATACTACTTCGGCTACCAACGCTAAAATGCAAACAACAAAATATGCAATTATCAACTAAGAAGAGATGCGGATTCGGTGAACACACATGACCCGCTTTACGTCGAATTGAAAGGGAAAATCATTTTTAAATTTAAGCCAATCTGAGCTTCAAAAATTAAGACAGAATGAACAAAGGAACACACCATTTTTGTGAGCGATATGACGCGAACGTAATATAAGCGGCCCTACCAAAACTAAGTTAATAACAAGTGACAATGAACATTGTGTAGTGTTGTTTTTTCTCCTATGCATTTACGCAGGAAAAATAAATAATATGTGTAGCATACATTTACAAAATTATGTTAGTTAATTGTATAATACATTTTATTACGAAACGAGCATGTTATCAACGCAAGCGAGTTTAAATATGAAATTACTTTTGTTTCGACAGAGCGGCTGGAGCGGTATGACTTTGTTATGTACTCTAAATAATTTTAACTACTTACGGTAAGGTTAATAACCGGTTACGGAAAAAGGTTAACCGGTTAATGATTTTTGTAACCTCTTGCATCCCTAAATTATTTATCAATTATCATTGGTAGTTTTCACATTTCAGAGATTTTCCATCACTCTTGAAGTTGTAAGATGTCAAGCAAAATTATTATGAAGATATACACATATAATACATCTTCTTGACGTGAAAATGTCATGGAAATACCAGTGTCCCCACAACTTTAGAAAATGTGCTTAGCTTAACAATCACTAAACAAGAGGGCATAAAAGGCCCAAAGTCGCTCACCTGAGATAACAAGATATGTTTGGGACAAATCTTCTGACCAAGTGTCATGAAGATCGGAAAATAAATGTGGCCTCTAGAGTGTTAAGAAGGTTTTACTATAGCCATAAAAGGAAAAATGCCCCGCCCCCTGACACCCATATTTTTCAACCAGCCGGCATCATTTTTGAACTCGTCCAAGATATTATCGGGATGAATCTTCTGACCAAGTTTCATGAAGATCGGACAGTAAATGTGGCCTCTAGAGTGTTAACAAGATTTAACTATAGCCATATAAGGAAAAATGCCCCGCCCCTTGAAAGCCATGTTTTTCAAGCAAAAATAATTATTTTCAAACCCATCCAAAATATCATTAAGACCATATTTCATGAAGATTAGACAATGAATATGGCATCGAGACAAGGTGTTACTATAGCCATATATAGCCATATAAGAAAAAAATGCCCCGCCCCTGGTGGCCATGTTTTCAAAGAAACCAAAACCATTTTCGAACTCGTCCAAGATATCATTGGGACAAATCTTCTAACCAAGTTTCATGATGATCGGAAAATAAATGTGACCTCTAGAGTGTTAACAAGGTTTTACAATAGCCATATAAGAAAAAATGCCCCACCCCCGTGGTGGCCATGTTTTTCAACCAATCGGCATCATTTTTCAACTCGTCCAAGATATTATTGGGATTAATCTTCTGACCGAGTTTCATGAAGATCGGACAATAAATGTAGCCTCTAGATTGTTAACAAGATTTTTCTTTAGCCATATATAGCCATATAAGGAAAAATCTCATCTGACTAACCTTGCTACATCAACAAAAATTCTATCAGACTCATATACAATCCCAACCCAGATTTCATCAATTAATATATTCTGACCAAATTTCATAAAGATTGGATGAAAACTGTGACCTCTATTGTTTACACAAGGTTTTTGTATTATTTAACCTAGTGACCTAGTTTTTGACACCAGATGACCCAAATACAATCCCAACCCAGATTTTATCAAGATAAACATTCTGACCAAATTTCACAAAGATTGGATGAAAACTGTGACCTCTACTGTCTACACAAACAAATTGTTGACGGACACACGCATGCACACATGCGGGCACAACGGACGCCGGACATCACACGGTCACATAAGCTCACCATGTCACTTCTTGACAGGTGAGCTAAAAATGCCCCGCCCCCTGACGGCCATGTTTTTTAACCAACCGGCATCATTTTCGAACTCTACCAAGACATTATTAGGATTTATCTTCTGACCAAGTTTCATGAAGATTGGACAATAAATGTGGCCTCTAGAGTGTTAACAAGATTTTACTATAGCTATATACATGTATAGCCATGTGAGGAAAAATGCCCCGCCCCTTGGCAGCCATGTTTTTTCAGCATAGGTTACCATTTTTTAGCTCATCCAAGATATCATTGGGACAAATCTTCTGAGCAAGTTTTATGAAGATCTGAAAATAAATGTGGCCTCTAGAGTGTTAACAAGGTTTTACTATAGCCAAATAAGGAAAAATGCCCCACCCACTGGCGGCCAAGTTTTTCAACCAACCGGCATCATTTTCGAACTCGTCCAAGATATTATTGGGATGAAGTTTCTGACCAAGTTCATGAAGATCAGACAATAAATGTGGCCTCTAGAGTGTTAACAAGGTTTTACTATAGCCATATAAGGAAAAATGCCCCGCCCTTTGGCAGCCATGTTTTTTAAGCAAACGTAACCATTTTCGAACTCATACAAGATATAATTAAGACCAATCTTCTGATCAAATTTCATGAAGATTGGACACTAAATGTAGCCTCTAGAGAGTTAACAAGGCAAATGTTGACGCCGCACAACGGACAATGCATGATGGACAAAAGGCGATCACAAAAGCTCACCATAAGCACGTTGTGCTCAGGTGAGCTAAAACTAACGTTAGTAATTCTTGATCTTTAGTTGTACAGCTTCCAGCGTTTTAGAAGCACCAGTATAAGCGTCCAAGTTGTTTTGCTTCACCTTCTTTATCCTATATACCTTTTCCCGCCACACCGTTCACCATGCATTCAAAATATTCATAACAAAACTAGATGAAAAAAGACTTCTATTTTGATACACCAAGTTTTACAGTTGAATTTAAAATAATGAAATGTGATATGAAAATAAAACGACATTGTCAAACATAACCTTACACATCACATATACAATATAGGGCCATCTCAATAAATAAATCAACTTAAATAATCAGCTTCATGACATAAAGTAAAGGAGATACAGTCATCAGTCTATACAAATATATTCAATAAAGACCTCTGAAGGACTTGCACAGAGCCAGGCTGCCATTTGTCACCATAACGACGGCTGCTGATTACTTCAGCTCCAAGATTTTTGCCACGAGCCCTTTTTCATCGGCACCTTCCATGACGTGGAGCTGGAACACACATCGGAATACATCGTTAACTTAGGATTGAATTGCATTCATCGTCTCGTATTGACCATCTACTTACTTCAAGATTAATTAATGGCAGATCCAGAAAAAAAACAAAGTGGAACACGCATATCTAAAATGTGTATATGTTTTTTATAGTTCTATATTTCGTTGAAGATTCAACCAAAAGTAAAAGGGAAGTTATACACACACAATTTTTGGACACATTCTACAGTGGATAAAAATTGTTGGGACCTTTGTACGTTCGGATGCTCGTTTGTGAGCACGGACGGATGCACGCATGTGAGCACGGACGGACGCACGCATATGAGCACAGACGGACGCAAACCAAGTGCATGTTACCGCGTTTGGTTATGAAAATTCAATCACCAAATGAGTATCGGTTAATGCTTATTCCAAACGTCGAATAATAAACACACACAAATCAGAGGCCTTTTCACGTTTGGGTAAATTGACAAAACTGAAAAAAGTTGTCTCAGATTCGCAAATGTTCGTTGTAGTTATGATATTTTTGAGGAAACAGTAATACTGAACATTTATCATGCTCTAAAATAGCCATTATATGCATCTTTTGACGATTTAAATAACCGAAAATTATAAAGCGTAGCAACACGAAACGAATTAATAATTTGGCGAGTTCTGTTGTTGTCGTTATATTTTGCGAAACTACGAGGATTATTTATATTAAGTATAAAATACATATGGTATTGCATACGGAAGGATGGCCGAGGGGTCTATGTCGCTGACTTTTTGCTCCAGGACTCTAGGGGTCAGTGGTTCGAGCCCTGCTGATGGTTACCTTTTTTTTTCTTTTTTAAATTTTATTCTTAAAATTTTTACTGGAGCTTTTTATATCCAATGTTTACATTTATCAATATAAAGCATTAAATAACAAACTTCAAAACATACCAAAATCTTTGATAAGGCCCCGTTAAGAAATGCGTTATATGATTGTAGGAACCATTAAAATGCCCCCCCCCCCACCACCAACAACCCATCGCGTTACATTATTATATAAGTTTACAAGTTTAATACATCTGAACAATACGTCCGACTGGCGTCTTCCTATTACGTCCATTTCATCATTTGATCCTTACATTAATAAAATTCAATTACCAATTTTTTTAATGAGTACCGGTACGTCAACATTTATTAAACTATTACAAGAGAAGGTACGGATCGAATTTGACTGGTTAATTAACAGAATTGTTTCCGTTTTCTACCGAACCCATACATTTACATAAAACACATCCATGAACTCAGTCAGTGTTAGAAGGAGTTGTACCGTTGAAGAAAATAAAGGTATTGACATGCAACACTTCTACTTTTTTTGTATGGGTTCAACAAAAATTAATTCTTTTTTCAGACAACTCTTTTAGAATATTTCTAATAATTTTTGTAGAAATAATCGCCGTTTACTTACGCACATGTGTAGTTTTTATCCGATATATAATTCTTTACACTATTTAAGTACGCATTTGTACATTAACAACAGTGTGAGTTTCCAATAAGCGAACGTTTAACCTTTATTTTTTCTTTTCCATTTTAAAGTTAGAGATATGTGAAACTCAGACAATTAAAATTGACACAACTATATGATCGCAATAGATTATGACAGAAACGATAAACAACAACTTATTAATCATAGAGGCGTGCATGAATACTGACCACTTCACCGTTTTTGTAGAACTTAAACGTCGGCATACAGCTGATTTCTTGGTCTGCGGATGTCTCCTGCAAGAGTGTCCCGCGTGTTAAAGGGGCCGTAATCCGCGATTGACGAAAAAAGAAAAGCTCTAACATACCGATTTTTTTTACAAATATTAGTTTATATTGATTAAAATATCACGACTGGTATATTACATTACTTGGACAAAAATAGTTAAGTTTTCATATTTTCAGTATATTCGGTAATAAATTTTACTGGGTACATGTACCAGGTAACTACCAGTTAACTATAAATAACGCAAGTAGATTGATCGTGATAGTCAGTGGTAAACCCAGGCCAGGAATGCAAATTAAACATGCGTAGTGAATTGTATATATTATATATATAAAATGATCAATGTACTTGCGTTATTTGTAGTGTGTATATCGTTATGTCACCTATTTTCGCGATGTACTTTCGATTTCACATCGCGAAATTTTATTATTGAATATACCGAAAATATTAACTTTTTTTCAAGTAATGTAATATACCAGTCGTGATATTTTAATCAGTATAAACTAATAATTAAAAAAACACATGGTATTTTAGAACTTTTTGCCGTCAATCGCGGATAACGGTCCCTTTAAAGTTTATATTCAATAGCCTGTGCCTTTTGGATTGGGAAAAAAGCGCGGTAGTCCATGCAAACCGGAAAAATTAAACATTATTTATATGATCATAAAGTACAGTATACCAATTGTTTTTAATGCATGCTTTCTAAAATTTATAGTATAAAGTGTAAGGCAATTAAATTACTGTATAATAAACTCAATAAACCAATTATTTAGTTTATTGGGAAAATTTGGCATATTTTGGGGGAAATTTTGGTCACATGTTTGGGGAAAATGCTATATTTTGCAATTGGGAAACAGCCTTTTTCTACATTTTGCAGTTGGGAAACAGCCTGTAAGAGACTGTTATTTTGGGCCAAAAAAAAATCACAGGTTAAAAATAATTAAATCTGAAAAAATATAAGTTTTGTTAAAGAAAGCGACCATTATCAACATGCAACAATTTTAATTTATTTTTTACAATAAGCATATACACATGACCTCCAATTGAAAGTTAAAGAGGTCAGTCAGCATATGTGCAAAGAAATTTGATGCCATATTGGCATCTTATGGATGTTATATTTCACCAGTCCTTTTGATTTTCATATAACATTTATCCACCCAGTCCTTTTGGATTATATATATATATATATATATATATATATATATATATATATATATATATATATATATATATATATATATATATATATATATATATATATATCATATTTTGCGTAATATATGTTACTTACGCTATTTGCATCGACGTCAACCTTGAAAAAGAGGACGTCTGTGTTGTCCTTCGAAAGTTGCTGAAAATAATATGGATATGTATTAAATAAAGCCATGTCGCATTATATCAGTCGCAGTATAATTGCTGTGGGTAAAGGCAAACATATCCATCGACGTTGCTTATAGCATATGCTGTAATCTATTTGAAATTCATCATAATGGATATTCCTGCTATATACGAGATAATATGGCTTTTTCTGATTGCAAAGGTGTCAGTGATTGATGCCGTTTGAGTGTAAATATGATTGAACGCTGAAGGGTAAGTAGTAAAACATGGCAGACAATGTCTAACTTTCTTGTCATCAATTGCGCACACTTAAAAATGAGATCCTTCTACCATACAAAGCTAGCACTTTTATTCAATATTGAATGAATGTATTTTACGAGACCGAAACCGTGCGCCTATTGCTAATTTTGTAAACAGTATGAACTTGTCGACACTCAATTTGTCATTCAGGCATAGTCTCCTTAAACCTGCATTTTCAATTTCATTCATGTTTTCATCATCACAGATCGCGTTGAGTGTGAGGAAATGGGGAAAAAAGTATGTAACTCAAACAAGATGTCATTATATCAGCCTTAAATCAAATAAATGAAAAATAAATTGACGAAAATTTAGCAAATGTTATCTTGAAAACGAGGCGAGGACTCATGCATTGTCTGTTGACACAAGTATGATTATTAAAACACATGGGCAAGTGTTAATCTTGCATGGACTGATAGGTTACTTATATTAGCAATGGTTAAACTTGTATGGGCTGGTACGCTTCCTACTGGCTACATGAACAATGGTTAACCTTGCATGGACTGGTACGCTACCTACACGAGCAATGCTTAAGCTTGCATAGACTGGTACGCTACCTACATGAGCAATGGTTAGCATTGCATGGACTGGCGCGCAAGCTACATGAGCAATGGTATTCCTTGGAATGATTGGTACGCTACCTACATCAGCAATGGTTAACCTTGCATGGACTGGTACAGTAGCTACATGAGCAATGCATAAGCTTGCATGGACTGGCGCGCCACCTACATGAGCAATGGTAAACCTTGCATGGACTGGTACGCTACCTACATTAGCAACGGTTTACCTTGCATGGACTGGTATGGTATCTCCACGAGCAATTCTTAACTTTGCGTACTGGTACGCTACCCACATGAGCAATGGTAAACATTGCATGGACTTGCGCGCTAGCTACATGAGCAATGGTATTCCTTGGATGGACTGGTATGCTACCTACATCAGCAATGGTTAACCTTGCATGGACTGGTACGGTAGCTACCTGAGCAATGCTAAAGCTTGCATAGACTGGTACGCTACCTACATTAGCAACGGTTTACCTTGCATGGACTGGTACGGTATCTCCACAAGCAATGCTTAACCTTGCGTACAGGTACGCTACCCACATGAGCAATGGTTAACATTGCATGGACTGGCGCGATAGCTACATGGGCAATGGTATTCCTTGGATGGACTGGTACGCTGCCTACATTAGCAATGGTTAACCTTGCATGGACTAGTATGGTAGCTACATGAGCAATGGTTAACCTTGCATAGACTGGTATGCTTCCTACATGAGCAATGGTAAACCCTGCATGGACTCAGGTACACTACCTACATTAGCAATGGTTAACCTTGCATGGACTGGTACTGTAGCTACATGAGCAATTCTTAACATCTCATAGACTGGTATGCTACCTACATGAGCAATGATTAACATTGCATGGACTGGCGCGCTAGCTACATGAGCAATGGTATTCCTTGGATGGACTGGTACGCTACCTACATTAGCAATTCTTAAGCTTGCATGGACTAGTACGCTATCTGCATGAGCAATGGTTAACATTGCATGGACTGGCGCGCCACCTACTTGAGCAATGGTATTCCTTAGATGGACTGGTACGCTTCCTACATTAGCAATGGTTAACCTTGCATGGACTGGTACGCTACCTCCATGAGCTATGGTTAACCTTGCATGGACTGGCGCGCTAGCTACAAGAGCAATGGTAAACCTAGCATGTACAGGTGTGCTAGCTACATGAGCAATGGTAAACATTGCATGGACTGGCGCGCTAGCTACATGAGCAATGGTCAACCTTGCATTGACTGGTAGGCCACCTACCTCGAACTTAGGAGCAATGTGCTTGCATGGACCGCACCACGAAGCAGTGAAATCTACCACCACTAGTTTCCCTTGACTGTTCTTCATCACATCCTTGAACTCATCCTGAAAACAGATCAATGGCAGTTCTTCTTCATTATCATCATCATTATCATCATCATCATCATCATCATCATCATCATCATCATCATCATCATCATCATCATCATCATCATCATCATCATCATCATCATCATCCTCATCTACATCACCATCATCATCATCATCATCATCATCATCATCATCATCATCATCATCATTATCATCATCATCATCATCATCACCATAATTATCATCGTGATAATATTAATATCGTTATCGTAATTGCGCTTCATCATTACATATCATCCAAAACAGTTAATATAAATAATTGCTCCCCATCGCTATAATTGTTCAATGGAAGTGACTTCAACAATTTATTAGACTTAGTCGTCTCGGGTTCGAATCCCAGGTAAGGCAAATTTTCTTCTCGTTGTAATAATTATTCAAAATATTAAAGGTGTGTTAGTAAATTGTTGGAAATAAAGAGTAAAAGAGCCATAACTTTGATACCATACTTGCATGGTTCTTGCCATTGTTAATGTTTCATACTTAAATGCTGTCTGATGCGAATTAGAACTAGCAGTTCCTATAGGGTCCCATTACAAACATGCCAACTTTAAAAGTATTTCTAAAGACATATATGTCCTCTTCCAATAATTGCACAAAAAAATCAAATTCGCCCGAATGGAAACACCCTCGGGGAAACAGGGTTTAGGCAGTGAGATTTCGACATAGACACAGTTCTTCAATAAACGCACTCTTAACATTTATCTTTCAATCTACTGTCACTAATGAAATGTACCAAAAATTGCGACACAGCAAGGATACAGGTAATAACCATCAAAGCATGGAAGCAATCGCTAAATGGCTTTTAAATCAGAATTAAAAAAAATCTTCAGAAACATGCACTACTTTAACCACGGAGTGATACACAATGATTTAGTGTAATGTAACCTTAAGTGCTCATGCTAAAGCTTTGAAATTGAACTGCCATTTAGGAATCAAAGATAACGGCCCAATGGCACTAGACATGCTTTCAAGACAAGCCCCACAAAAGTTATGTGGAAGGTTCCTTAATGTAACCAAACGATCCTCGCATGTGTAGTCCATGGTGAACCGTATTTAATATCGTTCACAATGCTTCTCTGTGTAGCGTATATCTGCTTAACCAAACACTTTACTGAAAGTAACCCACGATGACACAAAATTTTAGTTTTACGTAAAACGTACGGATTACAACGAATTTAAACGTGTTATGTTTTGTATTGTACATTAATTTTAATATGAAATTCGCATAATTGAGATATATCGAAACATTCGAAGCACATGCAAGTTAACAGGATCCATAGTGATAAACTCAACACGGCTTTCAACAAAAACACAAAAAACTACAATAAACAAACAACAGAAAAACGCGTATTGCAGGACTTGTGGAATGTATTTTTGCACAACAACGTATTATGTATGAATTAGGAATTCGATTGCCTAGCAGTCCCAAAAATGAAACTTACAGCACTGGTTTGCACTATGTTTCAGGGATGATTATAACAGTTATGCTTATGCAGAATATAGCACAGAATTCAGAGCAGTATTATGTTCTTAACAAGCAGTAACTGAAATAGCCTACGAAATACCATGTGATAACAAAACAATGCTGTAAATATACCCCACCCCCAATAAATAAAAGAAGAAAAAGCCCGCCCGTGTGCGGTTTATTTAGTGCAAGACGCCCCTTATGAATGAAAGAAATTTCAATCGATAGCGTCTATTGTTCTGTACACACATAATCGATGTATGATCCCGGTCAATATTACCCAGTTGCATAGCTATCATATGTATGTTCTCCACTCGATACCATAAATATAAACCATTCGGTCGATGGGGTGTTTTCACATGAATTTAACCATATTTTAAACTTCCCAAATGCATTCAACAATGGAGTGGCTGGGGTCAATCTAATTGAAATCAGACGATGACAACTATTGTTTATCGGATACGAAAAGTTAACGCCTCTTGAACTAACTAAGATGTTACTTTTTTACAAACACAAAAACAACAACAATAAACAACATTACGCAAGTCGGGCTGGTGAAAATTGCAAATAAACTTTCACGTGTTCATACTTTTATAAAAAAAAACTTACAACAAACACAGATTCACACGTTTCTAAAATTGCTCCCAATAGGTACAATGACTGTGATACAATATAAAAGGATTTCATGACATTCTATTTAAATACAACCCGATATGAATATAGAGACGAGTTCATATCTATATTTATATGTTCGCGTCATGCAAAAATGGGTCTTGTGCCATAGGAAATAAGCGTAGCTGAAGACAAGTCAACTATAACGCTATGACGCAAGACTTCGAATGCACTGGCTGGTCTGAAACTACACTAGTCGCATGACAGAAGACCCATTTGAACGAAGAAGAGTTCACAGTTCATGTACGAAACCAGATTAAATGGGTCTCGTTAGCTTTATCATTGCTATAAATAACTTTAAACACGTGGTTCACGTATGTTTAACTCGTGACACGATGCCTACTTTATTAACTTACAAAATTTCTCAATTGAACGTCGTGTAATTAATTGCGTATTTATTTCCAGTACAAAACATGGAATCAAACTGTTAACTCGATTAATGTAAACTGCAAGTACAATCGCCTACGCTGTAACGTAAACCAAAGAAAATACAAAAACATACATTAAACGCTTTAACAGGCTTTAAAAATTACAAGCGTATTTAATAAATTCAAGCTGCGTAGCAGAATGTAACAACACACTTACCAGGTTTTCAATAAATTTCACCATGTTGATCCTAAAAGAAGTATCACCAGATTAAAATCACCAATGTATGCTTGTCAAGCAAGTGAGCGGTCAGATCGAATTGAAACTAGACTATGTTATTGTAACCAGATCAACACAGTACGCGCCTGCGCAAATCGTACCAGCCGTAATGTTTATATCAAGTAACTTGAAGTAAAGATATATGCTTGAGGTATTCTCGTGTTTTCATGTTCTTATTTCAGTAAGTCTTTTTAATAACTTATTGACGCAACCAATTATGTTGTAGTCAAAACACGCTATAGAAAAATCCAGCCGATATCGGATTAGATTATGGTAGCTGATATACATGCTCGTAGCTTTACGTGAGAAATGGGGAGTAACGGTCAACCGCGGGTTAATACTAAATAGGCTGCATTTGGAGATAAAGATGCTTATAACGTATTACGAAGTGCATTTTTCTAGTCCAATTATTGTTAGTAAATCAATATTCTTGTGTACGAAAGCATTGACAGCAATGTGACGTAATAACTCTAACGTGCCTGAGTTATTTGCATGAAGTTTTGGGTGATCATAAGATCTATAAATACATAGCTAATTAATGGATCCTTGGGTGATCTGTAAATACATAGCTAATTAATGGATCCTTGGGTGATCTGTAAATACATAGCTAATTAATGGATCCTTGGGTGATCTGTAAATACATAGCTAATTAATGGATCCTTGGGTGATCTGTAAATACATAGCTAATTAATAGATCCTTGGGTGATCTGTAAATACATAGCTAATTAATGGATCATTGGGTGATTTTTGGGCCTGCAAATGCATTGTATTGTTTGTCAAAATGTAGAGAACACTATACCATTGTGTACTTGAAATTTATCGTAGAAGTTCGAGAAAGGTTTATACGCGAGCTTTACACTGCGAGGCTTGCTTTTCATCCAAAGATCGATCAAGAAACACTTATGTATTTATAGATATTTGATTTATCCTACACTATAAACAATCTTACGAATTCTTATTTAATAACTATGTTAACAAGAAATATCATTAAAAGGATATCCGTCGTTGATTGCAAACGCGATAGGCCCGAGTCTGACTTCAACTACTTAAGTTTACAATATGGCGACAAATGATTTATTACCAATACGGATCAGCCGAAGATTTATTGCAAAAAATCAATATATGGTACATTTTTCGTACTTTTGGAATGCTTCCTATGCAAGAGAATGTCCGCCAGAACATTCGTGTTGTAAAACGGCAAATGCATCTGCTTGATGCCAACTTTATGTGACTTCCGCATACTTCTTTGCTTCTGCACATCCATTTTATGCACATATATCGTATAAATGTTGTTTCTCGATCGAGTTGAATCACATATTCCTGCGTGCAATTGAAATTGAAATCACTTGGTGTCATATTTTTTCGAATAGGTTCTTACTATTTTATAGTTTGAACATAACGTATTTAAGAAAACAATTCTAGTTTATGCATTAAACAAGGATAGTCCTACAAAGAACGTAGATTAATGACACCACTAGGCAAATTTGAATCGCCAAGTCATATCTGTTGCCTTGGAGGAGTTAAATGTAATAAATATTTAGAAAAAATCGCGCAAAAAGATACATCGACGGTATTTGGTAAGAGCCGTCCATCATTAACCATTGTAAACCTCTTAAATACCAGAGCACGATCATTATTCAAGGGGAAGAAATGAAAGGCGTGAACGCGTGATCACGATGCGATTAAATTATAACGATATGGTATAGTGTTTTGGCCACCTCGCATCGTAATGTCGCAATACAGTCTATTCATGTCGTGTCTTGATTTCTTTTAAAGGGTTTTGAGATTTAAACGGCGATAAAGCAAAACCACAATGCAAGAACATGATATTAAGATGTCAGATCGCGATATTAACTACCTGATATCGAATTGTAGTATTGGGTTCTCGCAGCCTGATCTCGCGTTCTCATATTGTGACATCGGGCTGGGGCATTAAGGGATTGCTAACCTGTTGAGCTGTATTTTTATTCTGAAGTGAACACATTGTGAATGCCATTTTAAGAAATCAGAAATGTAATGTTAAATAACAAATCATGGGCCTTGATGTCATTTATAAAGTGTTTTCTAATTAATTTTAGCAGGTTTTCTGTTTATATAAAACTTCGCGTGCTTATAAGATCAAGACAACGCATTTAAATATGGCATTAACTTTAATAAACGTTTGTCATTGTCCGAGAGAATATGCTAGACATCTTGTTCCTATTTTGAAATAACTGGTTATTTCTAACGTTCAATCATTGTCCTGGTTCGATCCTTTTAGCAGGACACTACTGAAGAATCCTACGGCTAGCTGCCTTGTTCATTGTCTGGTATTTTTTATTCTCATCTATGCAGATGGTGCCCAAGCCTACTCGGCGCGTGTGAGTTCGTTTGTTTGTAAGCAGCATACCTGGCAGGTATTTCGCTTCTATGACTCGCCACGATGAAACCTCAACTTAATTATGACGACTCGAAATTAAAAAAGATACTAATAACAAAAGGTAGAAAAGATTAAAGATCCACAGGTTACAGATATGTATCAAAGTTTAAACAATATTAGGCTGTGGTGTTGGCTCGTCATCAGAGTCTTCAACAAATCGGGTTAATCCAGGTTCGAAATGCATTCACGTACACTCGTCATACGCAGGAATACCCGCACGAACACATGGGAGTGTCGCCAGCTTTAATAAAAGTTTATCAATCTACTGCTATGATTCATCTGTTATAAAAATGGCAATATAGATACCCATTTAAAAAGTTTAAATCGTGACCATACAAATGTATATAAGTTTTCATTTACATTTTTAATTTGTCAATAAATGATGTTTTTAACGAACTAATAAAAATGCAAAGTTTTTTTCAGCAAAACAGCTCGGACTTGAAAATTAATATTTGAAATACCTGATACATATTCACACATAAAAAACCTTTTGATTTTATATCACACGTTATAATTGGACCATACTCGCATGACATCGCAGTACATGGCCGGAGGCAAATGCATACATAAAAAACAGTTGACATACATGAGCATATAGATAAACGCCTAAAATAACGTTAACTTGCATATCTCAGTGGCTCTGTTCTTTAAAATACATTGTTTACATGTAATAAATAATTCCAAGCAGAGGAAATATTATTGAATCACAACAATCACAATTTCATAAAACTTGTGCAAACTTGGTGAGAGACAAATACGATAGAACTTAATGAAAAAAGTAATAGACACGCAAATGACATGCATACGTACACTGTATTAGGATGCATAATATCGCAGTAAAAGGAGAGTAATTCGTAAATGCTATGTTAAATTTTGTTAAAGTTGTCCCCCATTTTCCAATTTATGAAAATGAAATTAATGTAATAACAAAAGAAATGTTAAACATTCATAGAAACTGTAAACATGTTAACTGGATTCATAAACAAAACATTGGAAACAAAACTACATATAGTTATCAAAGAATGTTAATGAGAATTTTCCGTATTGAAAACTAATTTAGTGAAACCGACAACTAAAATTATTATTATTTAGTGCCTGATTAAAACTGTAGAAACATAACTTGCAGCAATTTCGGTACAGATATATTAATGGGTTCGGTCATGAAGATTTTAAATTGTAATAATCTTTTCAGTGGGCGCGGGGAAATAAGAAGGACTAATAAGATCGTTTGGAATGAAAATTGTACATACGTTACATTCTTTTATCGATAAATTTGTTGTGAAATGTAATTGCAGTGTACAATTTTATCTTTTCGGCGCGAGCTAAAATATCACTGATATTAAAAAATATGCATTTGAAATCTTCTGCTGAAAATACACATTCTTAAAAAATATATGAAACGTTACCATCTCTTAACGTTTCCTAATAACGTGCTAGGCTATTTGCGAGCTCTTGGCCATCTGCTCTCAAACTGCAAGGCTCACACATTTCACATGGGCCGTGCTCTGTGTAAAGGGGATTTAATGCATGTGCGTATAGTGTCGTCCCAGATTAGGCTGTGCAGTCCGAACAGGCTAATCAGGACTGACACTTTCCGGCTAAAATGCAGTTTTACTAAGAAGATATTTTATTAAAACGAAAAATATCATTGAATCGAAAAATGTCGTCCCTTATTAGCCTGTGCGGACCGTACAGGCTAATCTGGGACGGTACTTTACGCACATGCAATAAACCCCCTTTTCACAGAGCACGTCCCATATATTTTTCGTGACTTTGTGAGGTTCAAAATTAGACGTTAATAGATGTAAACACGCCGGTAAATGCAGCTTTTTGACAAATAACTTTTTAAAACAATTTATTCCAATAACTTGATGTATGCTATGTGAAGTTCTTAACAGTGTGTTTACTTTCTGATCTGTCCGTGTTTAAAGCGCTGTGAACCCCGTTCATCCTTCACCCTTGTTATCAAAACCCTCTCGTCAGGTTAAAGTAAACGAAGACAATTATCGGAACAGTTTTCAAATTAAAACACAAAATTCGGTAGACTGATATATACTATAGGTTTAGCATATGTCTCGTATTTTGAAATGATTTTTTTAAAGGAAATGCGGTTATTATCCACGAAGTCATCATAACCATTATCATCATAATAATCGTCATCAACATCAGCGTCATCATCTTCACCACAAAAAAACACCAACACCAATATGATTAACTTTTTTTCAGCAATACCGTCACTAAGAACAACATCATGCACGTCTAACGTATATAGTATTGCATCATTGAATTTCTTTTTTTTATATAAGGCGAACAGGAAAATCACATCAACTTTCTTATTAAAATAGATCATTGCCGTGTTAAGACATGCATGTCATCTAAATTTTAATTGAGGAAACAAGTAGAACGCTCTTAAAATAGAAAACTGACAACAGATTCATGTTTTCCTGTTAATCCATCTTGTCGAAACGTGTTCAGTTGGAGTGGCACTCGTGTTTTCGCGCTACGGCGGCGCACTTTATTAGCAACAAAATCTCGGTTCCGGAATCATTTGAATTCAGTTTAGTGAACCATCTACTTACATCTCTCGAAATGGTAGGTAATGGATATTTTTTTATTCTATGCTTTTATATATGCAATTTTTAAATTTATTGGGTTTTATCATTGATTTTTTTTCTTGACTGTTTCTCATCAATGAACGAGTTCTTCCCTTTAGGATACAAATGTAATATAAAACATGTTGATATAACTTTACTACATTGTTTCAAATGTAATTTTGTTTTATTTAAGAACAACGCCATTAAATAAGCCATTATAAAAATTGTTTACAAATGTGATTCTTGACTTTTGACGAAATCCTTGTTTAAAAACAGCATTCATTTATTGGCATTTCATTGTTTTTGAAGGTTACCAACAGACGTATAACACATTTGCTCGCGTTGTTGACCGTGGCGTGGATCACCAATGCACGAGTGATTCCAAACAAAACATTTCTGCACAAACGTTCAATAGAATCTTCAGAACAGACGATGAGGCAGGTGACGAACCCGAAAAGTCAATCTTCTTTTTCCAACTTTTTCAACCTTAGCGGTTTCACATTTATTGCACCTTGGATGCGGTTTTTCCAGCCAGTCTTATTTGCAGCTTCGAATAACAGATTTGTTGAGGATCTAGCAGAAAATGGGTTGACAGAGCAAGAACAAGAACAACAAGAGCCCATTGAAGATTTCTTTATGGCAGAAAGTGGTTCGGAAGAATCGGAGAGTGCCCTTCCAGCTGAAATTACAGAACTCGTGAGTGAAGCCGCTGAGTCAGGTTTGGAAACTATGGATGGTAATGATGATGTTTCATGGAATGGCATCGAGTTAGAAGCACCCGAAAGTGTCATTGACGTTCAGGATGTGGAAACAAACACAAGCACGGAGGAAATCGCAGATGGGTTGATTAATACTGGAGTGGACAGTACAGAGATCACTGGTTCAGGTGTAGAAGTTGAAGGTAAAATCACTGTTGGTCTTGGGTCTGGATTTGAAAGATCAGAAGCCGAGAATGTGGTGTCATCTACGGAAGGCATGGAGCGCGATACTGGTGATACGGATAGGAGTGAAATGACTTTCGAGGAAAGCTCGAATACATTCGAAGATGTCTCGTAATTGATCGCTTCTGATTCAACAATCGATGCTGGCTAGAAAAGCATTTATCCAGAGTATATGTCAGACAGACGGTTTCGGAACCTTTCTGAGTATTTGGTGTCTATTTCTTCTGTGCGGATTATGTCCACAGCGCTGTTCGAGTTGAGCTTTGGGACAAAGCAAGTATTGTGTGGCATGTGTCAGTTTCTGTAAGGGAATCGACATCGCAATATAAATGCCGTTCATATCTCCCAGGATGGCGGATGAAGTAGTGTTGACCTTTCATTCTGTGTATTATATATATATTGAATGCGACATTTGAAAAGTTTCACTCTTAATACCTACCTCGCTATAAACATGTAGCTATATAATGTGTCGATACAATGCTGTTGGTAAAAATAAATCATTAAAATAAAAATATCAAACAAAGGCAATCGTTTGTACTATATTTGGAAGTTTCACAATATGTAACGGCCAATTTTTCACAAAGCGCGTATGCTGTAAATTCACATACCATTGAAAATAAAGGTATCAATTCTAAAGACATTAAATGCTGTAAATTCACATACCATTGAAAATAAAGGTATCAATTCTAAAGACATTAAATGCCATGTGATGCCATTATATATAATAATTGCAATGCAATCGAGCTAAATAATACGTTTAAACGCATAGATAACGCAGACCTATTTTTCAACCGTTATCATGCTTTTACGATGCAAGAACTTCACAAATATATTTTTGAAAAAAATACTGATTAGCCTGAACACAAACGCTGGAATAATATGTGGCAATATGTGGCTATAATATGTTGCAATAATATGTGGCAATAATATGTGGCAACAATATGTGGCAATAATATGTGGCAATATTATGTGGCAATAATATGTAGCAATCGCAATTGTAGTTCCGAAGCCTTTTAAAAAAAGTGTTATGCTTTTTTGTTTCTTAGAAATCTTGAAAATTATATTTAAGCGAAATAAACTAAGGATACGTGTTTGCTGTCGGGAAAATACCGTTACATATTTCCTCAGTAAATTGAGAAATACATATTTCACAAGCGTGGGAAATGCATCAATAGTAATTGTATATAATGCATTTGATTATAGTTTAAATAGTTTTAACTTTTGAAGACATGTGTTCGTATTGATTTCTCATTGATAATAAATATTTCCCTTGTGTTGCAAATTCAATTCGTTCGGGCCGCTACAGTTTCTTCTAACACGTATATTGACTATGGCTATATTGAGTTGTGTTGTTTTAATCCGAGGCAAAATATATAAACTAACCTGTAAAACTATAACCAAGCGGTAGATGTGTAGGCAAAATTGACAACAACAGTTCCTTAAGGCCACAGTCACGAAATACAAAAGCATATGTTTTTTTCCGTAAACAAGATGAACCAATATATTTATGCTCCGTAAAATGTAAAGCTGTCAAAGATGTACGGTGAGCTCAGTGCGAAAAGGATTACCATTTATGTATACATTGTTGTATTCTTTTTTATTTCGTTATGTCAACGTACTTGATTTGCAATTTCACCTGGAAAACACGTTGCCGGTTAGAACAGAATCGGATTAAAAATGCTCTGGATGTTTAATGGCGTCTGTACCAAAATGACCAAATCCAATTTCTTGTTGGTTTTGTAAATGCCCTTTAGACAGGACTGAGCATTGTTTCTCGTCATCTGTTGTCTCGCCGCAGTGGTTGTGAAATCACACTTTAACCCATTTAACGCATGATGCGGCGTCTCATCAGGGTCTTTGCTGTTTGCTTAAATGAATTTCTAAAAGAAATATTCTAAATATAAAAATAAATATACAAGACATCCCTAATGTTGAAAATAAATTGATCCATTTTAGAAGAATGGGAGAGTCCACTAGGCATTAATGGGTTAAAATCGATTAGAATAAGAAAGATCACTCGAATGACATGAAACTGTCTATTTACAGACCAGTGACTCCCTCTGATTATTAACGGTAGCATGGGCCATAATTGGACCTTCTTTCTCAACAGGCGGCGCGTATAATTTTTATAACTGACGCTACCATAGTTAGCGCTTGTAAGCAGCACGTTGTTAGTTAGTGTTGGCTTTTTATCATTAAAGTTCTTGGCAGGAAATGTTTTACAACATTGCAATAAAACGAAAATGACTTCGACAGGTTGTTAAACATATTTTCGTGACAACCTTTGTTTTAATTAAAATAAAAACTTTCTGGCCACACTTCAAATACACAAGCATCAATAGATATGTACGGGCATAATTAAACATTATTTAAAGCTACTACGTCTTTGCTAAGCATAATTCTAAGGATACGAGCAATTAAGAGGAATTATCATACACAAAAAATTGTGTAAATATTTCCGTTCATGAAATTGAAAACGTGTGGGCACAAGATGGGTATTAAATTATTGAATACTCAAGCTAAGAAAATATTGAACATAAACCAAAACTTATTATGTGTATGCAAAATGATATTTATTTATGCAATGTTACCTAAAAATTATAGATTAAATCAAACAGCTTACAATACCAGCATCAAGCATGCTTTGACGAAATAAACCAGTATGGATTAAACTGTATACCATGTAAAATACATTAACCACGCGCAATACAATGACTTCATAATTAAAGTTTTCGAAGTGTAGACAAATAAACTTCTTAATACCTAATATTCCTCATTTAGGATTTAAATGAAGTACACAACTTCTTGAAGACGATACGTTTTCCGTAAAAAAAATCAATGACCTGATTTGAACAGGTTAATAGATTAATAAAAATGGGCTTTCTCGGCGATAATAGGCTATTTTATAATTGATTACACTTATAAACACTTATAAAATATGTTAAAACTTTAGCAAGGTGTCACGCATCGATCGAAAACAATAATTCACGTGCTTATTGTGAATATGAATATTGATACACCGTTTATAAATGCTTACCATACCCGACTTTGGACGTGATATTTTAACCGAACAATGGACCATACGCCCTATACTTAAAAGTTTAGTAGTAGAGTGATACTGTATCTTTAGTACAACACCTACCGTTTGCAATACTAGTCAATCCAGATTGTTTGGTCTTACAGGTCGAGAAAGGACGCGAGTTAAAAAAATAGTAAGATATCAATTATATAATAATTATTATTAAAATCATCATCATTATTATTATTATTATTATTATTATTATAAATAATAACAATAATAATAATAATAATAATAATAATATTATTATTATTATTATTATAATCAGTAACATCAACATAAGCAGTAATAGTAGTTTTGATGTCATTATCATTTATGTTTTGCATTCCAGATAGAAGTATGTTACGTTCAAGATGGTTCGCAGCCCTTCGTGTGACCTTGTTCTCCGCTCTAGTAGCGTTGACTTGTTCGGCCAAACTGCGCGCCGATATCCACGAGCTGAGTCAGGGCGACCGGAAATCCCTAGACCCGGGGTACACCGTTAACAGTGGAGTCAACCCCAGTGCCACAGAAAGAATAGTAAATAACATATGTAATATGTTTCGACGTACTTCTCCGATGGCCGACATGTTTCCTCCATACACCGACTATCTAAGCCATAGTTTTTTGTCCAACTCGCGCATGAAGGGGTATTATAGTTAGCTAGATCATAACTGCATAGAGGAGATGACGGTCCATGTTGTGCGAGACATCCTGCAGATGTGTGTCATGTTAGATCAGTGTGAAACGCAGCTACAGATTTTTACGAGAGATCCATCTCCACTCCTCAAAGAAGCACCGCGTTCGAAGCAAATAGAGAAACCTCTGGCATCGTACAACCAAATCAAATCGACGAGCCCGGTACACGCTCCTACAATGCCGAATGTATTTCTATATCCGGTCGCCATGTTGTACCCAGTGTTTTCAAGGTCAAATGATGCCGAAGTTACCTTCGTACTACAGACGATACCTTCGGCTCCCACGCCCTACATGCTCAATAAGCCAATACCAAATATTGAGGCAGCATCACCTTCATTGACGTATTCCGGTAAAATGAGTCAGCAGATGATGTTTAGAGCAGACGAGAGGTTTAATATTCAGACGACCACATCTAGTACTGACCCTGATGGGGGTGATTAAGATTTGACAAGAAGAGCGCAGATATAGCTCTCCTGATAACAATAAAAGTAAATGGCATCGTGAAAGGGGTTTCATTACTGCAATTTCTTCTGATTTCCTTAAGCACTTTCATGTAGTTGAAATTTGCGTGTCTGACTATTTTGTTAATATGGTACTCCCTGCATTGAAAAATAAATGAGACAAGCTCTGTGAAAAGGGGGTTCAATGCATGCGCGTAAAGTGTCGTCCCAGATTAGCCTCTGCAATCCACACAGGCTAATCAGGGACGACACTATCCGCTTTTTATGTATTTTTCGTTTACAGAAATTCTCTTCTTTGCAAAAATCCAGTTTAGGCGGGGAGTGTCGTCCTGATTAGCCTGTGCGGACTGAACAGGCTAATCTGAGACGACACTTTACGCAAATGCATTAAACCCCCTTTTCACAGAGCACGGTCCAAATGTAATGTAAGTAACCAGGCGGATCAATAGTCTAAACGCCACTTCTATCTCGCTTCAACTATGTGCGGTTTGTATTGTTCTAGTTGGTAAACTAAGTGTTGAAAAAAGGCGAACAGCGTATAATTTATCATTAACATAATTAGCACATGGAAACATGTAAATGAGTTTTAAGACCGTTTTGCACTACTAATATACATCATTAAGATTTATTGTATATATTTATTCAAAACAACATTGTATAATAAGAGATCAAGACAAATAGTGTTTTTCAGTAAACATCAGTTAAAAGGATGTTGGAATTCTTTTGTTTAAAATATTCAGTTGCTTACATTGAAGATAAATGAAAAAGATTCATATAATGATAATCGTTTTGATTAATGGGTCGTCAAACAGATTTTGGCATTTATTGAAGCTTGTCATTAAATGCTTTATATTGATAAATTTAAACATTTGAACTAAAAATCTCCAGTAAAACAAGCAGAATACATTTTAAAAAAGGAAAAAAAGTAACCCTCAACAGGGCTCGAACCACTGACCCCTGGATTCTTGGAGTAAAAATCCACACGCCTAGACCACTCGACCACCCACGCTCACATTTAGTGCGAAGGTTTTATTTTAGCTATATAAGCAATCGTAGTTTCCCAAAATATTGTTTCGCGTCGATACGACGCTTTATCTGTTGGACGGCCCCTTTAATGTCCACGCCATTTCATGTTATTTATATTTCCTCATCTACATTCTGAACAAAAATGAAAACGTATTCTGCACTATGGGTATTTTTAATAGTTCCTTATTGTTTTCGACACTGTGTCGCCAAAGCCTAGCAGTTTATCCCTTCTTTAGTTGATACGTTTCCACAATAAAAAACATAAACAATATCAAGCGAAGACAACAAGTGCTGCACACACGTCTATATGAACTAACTGTAGTTATCTTAATAAACATTTATATGATCTGGTTCCATCGCAACTTTGTCAATGCGGAAAAATAGAAGACACTACTCTCTTTTTACTGGTCTGCCCATTAATGCAATTTTAAGATTTACTTCATTGAGAACTATAAAACAAAACACGGATACATCACTCTGCACATTACTGTATTGAGATGATAATCTTTCCCTAACTTATATAATTTTACTGTGTTAGATGCAGTCCATAGTTTCATCGAGGGCTCAGGAAGGTTGAGAGTGGTATTGATATCGGTTCTCTATTTTTGAACATTTTTTTACCAAAAAAAACTAGATTATAATTACATCAAAATTTGTTTTCTTAATACACTGTTTCAACAGTGTTAAAACAATTTTTATTAAATTACACCCACACATTTGTTTAACCCCGAATCATCTTTCATTGTTTTGTGTTTAAAATGCAATTACCGTCACTATGTTTCTAAATATATTACTGAGGAAAGGAATCTTACTATCTTAGCAAGCGTTCCAATCCTATAAACTTAAGATGTTTGTAACTTATGTTGTAAACACATTCTTGAATAAATATGTAAAAACCAAACAATATACAAAACAGCGGTAATCAATAGTGTGTATACCGGTAAGTGACCTGCTGTGATGATCACTGTTTTATTAGCTTAATACACGGGCTACTGGCAACTGCAAATGACATCATTCATTTGATTTACACAAAAATACAACTTATTGCATTTACTCTTACATTTGTGTTAACATTTAAAATTAACAAACCGTTGAAGAATCATGTTAAAATTTTGTCCTGTTTGCTTGGAAAAATATTGGAAATACATGTATAGTAATATACAAAGTATAGAAATTATTAAAATAATATTTTAGTATATGAATTTACCTTTCTTGGTATGTACATTGATAATTATATTGGATTGTAGATTGGTCGTGGTCAAATTTGACATTAAAATGGGATTGTATATATTGATAATGAGAGAACGCACGCACTATCTTGTGTTGTGTAACAATAGAAATATCACCAATCACCGCTATTACCAAGAACTTTATCACAATTAGAGTCCAATTGACAGGAAATTGTTGCATAAAAAATGACAACCCATTATCATGCAAAATTGGTCGGCATGAAGTCCAATTAAAGGTTCAGTTCACAGGAAAGAGTCGCGAGCAAAAACTGATAGTTATTACATGGTGTTTAAAGTATAGAATGTTCCATGCACATTTTCATGTATATTGTTATAAGTGTCAGCTGTTCAAAGCACAGCATAACAATGTGTAATCCTGTTCCTTTAAATAATAAAAACAGCGAGAAATATTTGACTTTGCTACACTGTTAACAAAATTAAGAAATTAACAAAAATATTTTCTCTAAAAATGTTGAGTATCCTTCCGTGGTCCTTTTGAAAGTAGTGCATATTTTCTTTTATTTTATTGAATAAAATATATCTACCGGTAACACTATTAGACATGTCTTATGTGGTTTATTTCTAGTTTGCTGTATGCGCCTGATTTTGTATGTCTTTTGATGGGGCTTTTGTCGCAATTAGGCTGAGAAAACACTGTGTATGCATTAGTGGAGATTTACTTTCTTTGAAAATGTGAGAACGTATATTTGTTTTGCGATTAAAGGAAGATGACAAATTTATCTTTTGAATTGGAAGAAGGCTTGCAAAATTTGAAATATAGTTAAGGCAAGAACAACAGTTTGAAAGTTGAAGTTTTATATTGGGACCATATGGGAATTGTAAAAAATGTATGTAAACCTAAAGTACGACATTTTTCCTAACCTCCATTTTAATCTACAATGTCAAACGTTAAGACGTCCACTGAAGAATGGCGATTTTGTATAAACCCACAAAATAGCCTTATTATATAATTTTTTTAGTAGTTATTTACGCTTAATTTATGTTATATTGGCCTTAACTTTGAAAATCCAATAATAAAATTTATATTACTACTATTTTTTTAGATTGTACTTTTACTTTCGGGTTAAATCTAGCAAGATCTGTAGCATTGTCGAAAATTCGGTTTGTAAAAGCAATTAAAGAGTGTCAGACATTCTGTGGAAGGTTTCGTTTAAAAATACATGGTTATACATGTGTTAGGTATAATAATTTTTAATGAGCCCTGTACGGCCAATTACTTGACAGAAACATTAATACTGTGCTGCTGGTTTCTTATATATTTTAGATTATATTGTAAGGTAAAGATTCCCATGGGCAGTGCAAGACCGACTTAATAACTGAACATATGGTATTGTTTCTGGGCTGGACTGTCCCAAAGTATGTGTAAAGGCGACTATACCCAACCCAGCAGAAAGGGGGACGGCCTCTTGTCGGATATATTGAAGCACAACACTATTTGTACACAATTTCAGAATATTTTTATGAGATTAAAAAAATAATTTTACAATGAAAAATACACAGTAAAAAAATCAACGAAATAAATAATATGGCAGTTAAAATTATCAAACTTAATGTATATTCAAAGTGCCAAAATTAATTTCCAAATTGTATTTGTTTTAATACATAGTGTGTATATTGGACGATAACGATTAAGATAAATAAAAAAGCATGCATCGCATCTTGGAATCATTTTGCAAATCCGTAAAACAACTGCATTCTTGGTGAATTTCTCATCAAAGTCACGGGTACCTGTTGGCACAAGGTCAAGGTCTCATTGCACATCTGACCACGTGACCACGTATACTAAGACACAGATGGCCGAGACGGACATTCCCAGTAGAGACGAATATCGGGATGAGCGTGTGGCGTCAGCTGAAGGGTTATATAAATAATTGCACCGTGGTTGAGCTGTCCTAATTCTAATGTATTGTGTACCATCAGTATTATTGTCAATTTTAATCAATATTATAATAAATTTCTATTTTATGATTATAGTGACATTTTTACTTTTCGACAACTAAACGAAACCCGCGGTTTAATGCTCAAATTTCAAGACAATCATCAACTCAAAGTTTTGATTGGAAGTTACATTGCTAAATAAAAAAATATATTGAGCGAAATCAATGTGATTTGCATAAATAGACAATAAATATGTACATGTACGGGACTTGTTGACATTTTAGCAAAATGACACTTAAAATGTCATAAATTCAAACAAGCAATAGAACATGTATGGCTTTGAAAGCATGAAGAAAATATGTAAAAATTCCAATCGAAATCGATAAAATAATACAGCGTTTGTAATGCCTTTCGGTGATATATGGTTTGCTAATATGGCATGAAAACCTCGATGATTAAGTACCAATTGCTAGCTAGCGTTAACAGACATTTAATAGATTTGAGAAAAACAGCTCACGTATACCGGCGTTAGGGAGAGAATAGAAACAGACAAAACGAAAACAAAAAACTTGAATAAAAGCTGTCTTCATGTACATGTCGATTCAATCCGGAGCATTAATGAGATTAATGACGTGTGTGCTAAACACGACTTTTGTCAGTACAACGTTAGAAACCGATACTCTTCCGAGGATTCGCATTCACAAACCAATTTAAGACTAAAGTCTTAAAATAATACATAGTCTTAAAAATATATTCTTAGAGTTTGATACTTCTAAATACAAATTTTATGATTATGTACAATTAATTCATTATTTAAGAAATATATAAAGTCCTTTTTCTGAACTAGCAATCATAGTTCTAAGACTGTGTTTAATTTCTAATAATTTAATAAGTGTTAGACTATGAAGGTGAATATCGGCTAAAGGATTTTACTAGTGAACATAGCGGTTACCGCTCGGGGAGTTTTACTTCGAGGACTTTGGAACCTTTTAATTTAAAAACACATCGGCTGAGAATACATTTGATGCTTTCTTAAAATATAAATACATTACCGTCGACTTGTGAGTAAGAGCAATCTCAAATGTAATATACTGCCTACATGTTTCGAAGTCGATAAGCGGGTTCCAAAATTCAGTCCGCGAAATATTGGTTCCCGGAAGTGACGCCACACATCGGATGGAGTGCCTGTCGTCGGTGACCGTAATCGTCAGCATACTAGTGGTATCACTGAACCCTGATTTGAGTGATAACATTTAACATGTAAATATTGTTCCCAAAGGCGTATGCATCAATCTATGTTCTGTATAACAATATTCCTACCATTTACCAGACTCACTGGAGACCCACTGCTACTAAAGAAACATAACTGGTTATGTTTGTTTATAAACCGCCTCAATACATTGCTTCCCTTATATTGAACAAAAAAATCACAAAATCAATAACAAATCTGATTCAAGCCCTTTTACAAATATAAAAATAATAGGAATTTAGCATATAGCATAACCATATCTTTTGTTGAACAGTTGACGATTGACCAGTACTAAGCTCTTAATATTTATACAAAAAAAAAATACCCTAATTGATTGACATCCAAGGGGTAATGTCCTTAGGAATAATGCCACGACCAATCCCCATACAACTTATGAGAACAATAATCGGATCTGCGGTCATCGGATATATTGTACATCGCTCTACCAACGGCGCTATTCGAATATATTTCAGTACTTGTAAAATTGTGTGCTTTGTTTAAGTCTATAAGGTCATCCCGATCCTGCAGGTGCATAATGTGAGGAATCGGCTATTTACCCAGCACTCGCACCTAATTAACTTCCAAGACTTACTAACGTTGGGACGAATTTTGAAGTATATGATTTATATCTTCAATTCCAGCTAGTTGTTATTGAAAATATTTGATTTTCGGTTGGTCTTGTGCCTCTGACGAAGCCGGCGTACTCCGACGAAACCAAACCGTCCGGTATGGTGAGCACTAACCAAGATCGTGCTCACCGGGAGATTTAACCCGCGCCGCTAAAGTGAGAAGCGCATAAATTAACCAGTGAACTAACGTGATATTTTATTGATAAAGTTCACAGATGTCCTCAGGTCAGTTCACATATATATCCGGGGTGTTTCAAGTAACTCACCTTCGGGCCCATATATCTGACTGCACGAGTGGGCGGCCAAACTCGTGATGTCACTGCGTCCGTGGTACCACCGGATGTGGACCGGCGGACGGCTGTGGTAGGCGCTGCATGTGATGTTTACGAAGGCTCCCTTCTTAAAAGGAGGTTCCGGTGATCCGACCAAAGTCATATTTGCTGCCATGACTGGCAACAGAGTAAAAGAAACATGTATGGCATTAAATAGATGTAATACGATACTGTTATATTAATGGAAGAAACATAGCCGACAATTTTATATTTGGGTATGTCAAATTTTGGCTGAACGGTCCTACGAAATTCTAGTAGTTAAACTGTCCAAATACGCATCGCAAACCGATGTCCATATCCTATGAGCAGCATAGCGATATTTCGTGTTTATATGATGATCTTTATCAGATCATGTAAGAATCCAAATATTGTTTCCATTATCGTTTTTATGGACTTAAAAACAATTCTTTGTCGTGCTGATGGGTTTACGGGCTTCGGATTTCCAAATCGTCATTTATTGGCCATCGTTATTTTGTGACTTTATATAGATTCGATTATGTTAATTAATTAAAAAATGTTAATTCAGTCAAATCGGTGTTATGAATCATATTTTAATTATAGTCTTATTGAAAAAGAGCACCGAATCATAGAACTGTTTACCTTCTACCGCGAGATGCGCTCGCGCTCGGTCGACTCCAGCCTGACATTCGTACCAAGCCTCGTCTTGAACATGTACGTTTCGTACCTGTAACGTGAAGTCGCCCTCGATAGCGTACTTACTCGTGTTCAGCAAGTTCAGATTGTATGAAATTACATCAGTAAATCCATCGACCGTAACCTGGTAAAATGATATTAAGAAGTTGTGAATGACATTCAAAAAAGATCAATAGTAATCTTAACACTGTTATACATAGAGCTCTATTATTGGAACTTTTATACGAACACTTAAGAAAACACACGATTATTTCAACATTTTATTCACTATTCTAACTTACTTTTTTTGGCAACCACGTATTTAAATGTGGTGTTTTATAGGGATAATACACGTTTTTTAGGGCATGATCATCTGCGGGCGCTCTCAAAATCCGTTCCTGCCCGAGTGCGCATCACGAGGTCAGGAACGGATTTTGAAAGCGCCCGCAGATGATCATGTCCGAGAAAATGTGTATTTTCGCTATAATTGCATAAAAAAATCACACATACCAAAATAAATTAAAATAACATTGAACATAATATGTCATGTTCACGCGACATCGACAAAATAATTCGATTAATTCATATGACGTCATACAGTTCAAGGTTGTGTTTTACATATGCCTCACTCGGTCATCATCAGAAATGACGAAGCAGTTTTCAAATTTAAATGTGTTTAAACAGTGGATTAATGCAAGTTTGAAATGCACCCGCACAAAGTAAGAAATGAGGAATTATCTTGGAATTTACTGGTCGTGACGGATAAATATATCGTCAGAGTAATTAATTGTTTTCATAGATGTTTCTTTCGTACAGGTCTATCTTATTTCGTTCCGACTAAATTTTTAAAAAGTTAATCATGCTAACATATTGTCACTGAAGTATTTCAAGCATAAAGCAGGAACGTTGAAGGTACATAATTAAACACTTACATTTACAGCATAGTCTTTTGATTGAAAATGTTGAGCGTGTTGAGCATGTTGAGTAAATAACCTTAACTTAATTCATTGGCGTTGCCAATAAAATAAAGCTGTTGTCAAGAGAGTGCAGATGATAAAATTTGAAAAGTGGATTGAAATATTCATTGCCTTTATCCCTGCATGCATGAGGAAACTGGTGCTTATTCAGTTCCCCATTTATGCTTGGAAAGTCGTCGAAGGCCATTCTGTACATAGATGGTGACGTCACTACGTGATTCTCACCTATACTAAGACGCATCACATTCCCCTGGTTTGGGGAATTATGCTTCCACCAAAGTAGTTCTGCGTAGGAATGAAAATGTTAATAATGAAAAAAACGAGTTTTTTTATTGTGTGTTTAAAACGGAATGTAGTTTAAAGAAATGTTATTCAACTATGTTTAAATGTGATTTTGAATCTCTATTAAGACTGATAGCGATTATCAGAAGCACGATTACCTGACCAACTTTTGCTTCCACTTTTCACTTGTAAAAGAAGTGCAACCCATTCTATACATAAATGGTGACGTCACTACGTTATTGTCACCTCTATACTTAGACGCATCACGCACCTCCATTTGGAGGCATTTATGACTACGACACAAAGAAGTCCGCGGATGAATGAAGAATTTGCTTTATAAGTAAACTTTCATGTTATGATTTAAAAGTTAAGTATAATTTTGTTCAGTCTTACGGTCTTATGTTAGTATCAATTAAAATTTTCGTAAGTTTTCAACAATTTCGCTCTTTATTCATTTTTTTAAACTGTACTTTCACTTTCGGTTGTATAACAACATGTATCCTTTATTGACGAAAGTTTGCAGTGAAATAGCGTTTTCAAAACCGCTTAAAAAGTTTCAGAAGGTGTATCTGATGCGTGTTATGAATAGACACAATGTCATAGCTATATTGCCGACTAGTATGGGAACAATTTGGTATTTCAAGTGGCTCCATTTGCATTGCAAGAGAAGTTCAAATTGACTTGTTCAGTTTGTTGAATCGAGGGCTTAACGGAAAACTGCAGTATCTCCTTCTTTATTTAATATGAGTTACAACAGTCTTCCGTTCACCCCTCGAAATTTTGACACCCTAATTATATATTTTTTTTAAAGTGCCTGAGATATTTTTTTCTTTAAATAAACGAGATCTATGAAAATTTTAGTAAAAGCACAGCATTGATGTTCTATGATGGTCATTTTTTAGTGGAATAGTATGTTACAATAAAACAATTATAACTATTGTATTAATGAATTTAGATTAGGTGTCATCTTTAAATGGGGTAGTTATTCATTATATGAGATTAGCACATTATATAGTTGAAAAATAAATAACACTTTAATGACTTACCATATTAAAATAAAGTAGCATAGAATATGTTGCAGGTCATAAAATGTAAAACTGAAATTGAAGAAGCTTTACAAATATTTTACACTGACAACACTGTTGGTTTTCAAAAAAAAATCCTTCCTATCTACCTGCCCTAGTTTTTTGGGGCAAATTTAAATATTATTAATATCATTGAATTAAATTATTAAAATATCAATATGTTTTGATTACATTAGCTTATTTTATTATTAATAATAAATACTTTGCAAGGAAAGTCCAATTCTGTTTTAATTAGTCTTAATTAGGTACTAGTAAAATTGAAAATATCAGTGACATCCAACACTTGGCTTATATGCGTATGAATGCATATTTTCTTTGACAGTTACATAGTACCCTATGTAATTGGATTAAAAACAACAAATAACTATAGTTCCACAACCCAGCCCATGTTGACTCAAGCGGAATTAATTCATCAATTGATCCTATTTAATATATAAAAAACAACATGTGTAAGATTTTGAGAATATCCCATGTATTCCCCTAGTATTCCTCTAGTACACCAACATGCAGGTCTTACTAATGATTTACATGCACTCCTTAAACAGTTTAACAAAAATAATGAATGATTAATCCAAAGAAAACAACAAACAAGCTGCTTCATATAAAAATATTACATAAGCAAAATAATCATTTTATAATAAATCAAGATTATACTTCAACCAAACCATTATAAATTTATTGTGGGGTGTGGGTGGGGGGGGGGGGGGGGTAATGTAAGCACTAAAACTAAAATGGGGGAAATGTCTGGGGAGGGAACATCTTAGGGGGGGCGTCCGGAATTCCTGCTAAGGGCGACAGTGTTGTTAATGTGTCTTTAGAAGAAATAACTGAAGGAAAGTACTCATTGGTGTATGCCCATCCAGAAGCATTTCTGAGCATATCAATTGGAACAGCAATATTGAGTGCATTTGAAAGAGATATAACTGTTTCATG